>NC_066577.1:3901869-3919369 GCF_024679095.1 Eriocheir sinensis
CCCTTCCCTTCCCTGCCTTCCTCTTCCTTTTCATTTCCTTCCCTTCCCTTCCCTTCCCTTCCTTTCCCTTCCCTTCCCTTCCCTTCCCTTCCCTATCCTTTCCTTACCTTCCTCTCCCTTACCCTACCCTTTTTTCCCTTCCCTTCCCTGCCTTCCCCTTCCTTTTCATTTCCTTCCTTCCCTTCCCTTCCTTTCCCTTCCCTTCCTTTCTCTTCCCTTCTCTTCCCTTCCCTTCCCTTCCTCTTCTTTACCCAACCCTCTTTTTCCCTCTCCTTCCCTTCCTTTCCTTTCCCTATCCTTCCCCTGCCTTCCTCTCCCTTACCCTACCCCCTTTTTCCCTCCCCTCCCCTTCCCTATCCTTTCCTTACCTTCCTCTTCCCTACCCTACCCTCTTTTTCCCTACCCTTCCCTTTAATTTCCTTCCCTTCCCTTCTCTTCCCTTAACTTCCATTCCATTCCATTCCCTTCCCTTCCATTCCCTTCCTTCCCCTTCCCTCACCTTCCCTTCCCTTCCCTTCTCTTCCCTTCCCTTCCCTTCCATTCCATTCCATTCCATTCCCTTCCCTCCCCTTCCCTTCCCTTCCCTTCCCTTCCATTCACTTCCCTCACCTTCCCTTCCCTTCCCTTCCCTTCCCTTCCCTTCCCTTCCCTTCCCTTCCCTTCCCTTCCCTTCCCTATTCTTTCCTTACCTTCCCATTCCTTACCCTACCCTCTTTTTCCCTCCCCTTCCCATCGCTTCCTTTACTTTCCCTCTCTTTTCTGCTCTCCCCCTTCCCCCTCCCTCCCTTCCCTCTCCTTCCCTTCACCTTACGTCCCCTCCCCTTCCCATCGCTTCCCTCCCTTTTCCTCTCTTTTCTACTTTCCCCCTTCCCCCTCCTTCCCTTCACCTTACGTCCCCTCCCCTTCCCATCGCTTCCCTCCCTTTGCCTCTATTTTATACTCTCCCCCTTCCCCCTCCGTCCCTTCACCTTACGTCCCCTCCCCTTCCCATCGCTTCCCTCTCTTTTCTACTCTCCCCCTTCCCTCTCCTTCCCTTCACCTTACGTCGCCTCCCCTTCCCTCCCTTTCCCTGCTTTTTCTGCTCTCCCCTTTTCCCCTCCCTTCCCTCTCCTTCCCTTCACCTTACGTCCCCTCCCCTTCCCATCGCTTCCCTCCCTTTCCCTCTCTTTTCTACTCTCCCCCTTTCTCCTCCTTCCCTTATCTTCCCCCCCTCCGTTCCCCCTGCAGGATCCGGCACTACGCAGGCTCGGTAACGTACAGTGTGTCGGGGTTCGTGGAGAAGAACAGCGACTCCTTACACCGGGACCTGAGCCGCTGTATGTACCGCTGCAGCCACAGGATACTCAAGGAGCTCTTTCCGGAAGGTGAGGAAGCTTACTGTGATATTGATTTTACATTTTTAATCATGTATTTTTAACCTAGATATGTTCGACGCCATATGGTCACTGTGGATTCGGCGTCTTGAGTGTTGAGCCCAGTTAGTGTGTCAATTTCTGAAGGTGTGTGTGTGTGTGTGTGTGTGTGTGTGAGAGAGAGAGAGAGAGAGAGAGAGAGAGAGAGAGAGAGAGAGAGAGAGAGAGTACAATTACTACTACTACTACTGATACTGCTACCAATGGACCGTATTGGCTATACAGGCAGCGCCACACGTGGCCACTCAGTGAACTGTCAAAGCAGTACTTTCCATAGAACTCAAGTTATATACAGGTAACTCTCGATTTACGCGAGTATTGCGTTCTTGGAGAGGTCGCGTAAATCAAAAACAATGTAAATCAAACAAGAGGTAGGTTTCTGTCGAAAAATAAATACCGTATTTTTCAGCGTATAGCGCACACCTTTTTCTCATAAAAAATGCCTGAAAGTTTAGCCCTGCGCCTTGTACGCCGAATGTACAAATTTTTAATGATTTTTTTCTTTTTTGGGGTGTTTTTAATGGTCTGTTTTTTGTCTTATCCAATAACAACGGCAAACTTTCCTTTATCATTGTATATAATCCTTCATAGTCCGTAGCTGTCTTATAATATGTTACCATAGAATACAGGGCGATCTAATAACTACTATACAAAATTGAAATCGATGGAGGATTGCCCATGCCTTGCTGTTATCCCGTTTTTCCGTCGGGCGCCATTTGTATGATCTTGATCTTGATGTCACAGGTGGCTTAAGATTGTATGACTAAGGAGCAGTACAAGCTACATAAAAAATCATATTGGAAAAAAATATCCATGTGTTCATTATTAATTATTAATATTAGTGAGAATAATGGGGTAAATATGATATCAGAAACTAGATCATGAGTCTTGTACGAGGAGATATTTCGCGCAATACAGCAGGCCGCCATTTGCATTGTTTACAAACCACACAACCACACCCATACAACAAACAGCTGCATGGCGCGTGTCACCAGAAACGTGTGAATTGTGTCTTGCCTAGTTCTCTGTCATAACCTACGAGTGATGGTGGGAATAATATGCTTATTCACTTCATTCAGTGGTGAGAATATCCATATCACCGAGATATCCACTCAGGCACTCAGTCTCAGCCTCACTCGTGTGAGGAAGAAATGAGGGACACCATGAGTGGCTAGCTAGTATTGGTACCGGTACCGAGCAGTCTGGTACCGATACTGTACCATATAGCTAGTACCGTTAGTACCGGTAACTGCCCACCCCTATTGTTGAGTAGCGTGGCAGCGTGGGTACTGTATTGTTGTTCAAGTGGCGCGCGGGAAGAACTGAGCTCTGCTGTGTGGCCGCGGCGCTATGTGAGTCCAGTTGCGTGAGACATCTGGTGGCCACTCCATAAAATATCGTGTATAAGTGGAAAAAACGTGTAAATAAATGTGTTTTTTGGATTTTGGACCCCGTGTTATTTAAAAAACGCGTAAACCAAACTCGCGTAAATCGAGAGTTACCTGTACTAGAGTGCGTCTGAGGCTGCCTCCAGGATACCGATACTCCGATCCTAACTAATTGCCGATAATCTGCCAATACTGATACCGAAATTGTTTTAAATTTAAATTACATACCTGTTTGATTATAAAAGTATAGGCTTTCTTGTAGTTTTAAATTAGAAAGAAGAGCATTGGGAATAACTATATCGGGATGGTCTTGAGTGTTGATCGTAAAAAAAGTCTTGATTTACATAATAAATACGCCAGAAAAGTATCGGAGTATCGGCCATATTTTCACCTTGCCGATACCGATAGTATAATTTGATAGCGCGGGTCAAATTTAAGCTTTAGCAGCGACGGGCAAATTTGTGGCTTTACCGTGATTAAGCAGACAGCGGCAGATTTGTGGCTTTACCGTGTAGCAGCGACGGGCCAAATTTTTGCCATGATATAAACCCCCCAAAATAGATGATACATAAACTGATCACAAATGCTTTGATATATATTATGAAATGGTTTGTGTGAGTTATGATTTTTTCTCATTAATTCGCTTTGAGGGACCATTAAGAAACATGATCCCCGCAGCTACCGGGTTGAGTAGATAATTAGATAAGTAGGCAAATTTATTTTAGGCTCGTGGGCAGTCTGAGTCCCGCCAGACCGCTGTTTTTATGGTACATCTCTAACCCAGTAGCAGCGGGGATCATGTTTCTTAATGGCCCCTCCAAGCGTGAAAAATGAGAAAAAATCATCCCTCACACAAACCATTTCATAATATATATCGAAGCATTTGTGATCAGTTTATGTATCATCTATTTTTTGGGGTTTATATCATGGCACAAATTTGGCCTGTCGCTGCTACACGGTAAAACCACAAATTTGGCCCGTCGCTGCTACACGGTAAAGCCACAAATTTGGCCCGTCGCTGCTACACGGTAAAGCCACAAATTTGGCCCGTCGCTGCTACACGGTAAAGCCACAAATTTGACACGTCGCTGCTATACGGTAAAGCCACAAATTTGGCACGTCACTGATACACGGTAAAGCCACAAATGTGACCAGTCGCTGCTACACGGTAAAGCCACAAATTTGGCCCGTCGCTGCTACACGGTAAAGCCACAAATTTGACCCGTCGCTGCTATACGGTAAAGCCACAAATTTGGCCCGTCGCTGCTACACGGTAAAGCCACAAATTTGGCCCGTCGCTGCTATACGGTAAAGCCACAAATTTGGCCCGTCGTTGCTACCGGGCTAATACCTATCTTCCTTTCCTTCCTTCCTCCTTTCCCTCACTTCCTCCTCTAACCCACACCCCGTCTCCCTCAGGCAACCCGCGGCGCACCACCCTGAAGCGTCCAGCCAGCGTCGCCACCCAGGTCCTAATCTCCGTGTCGGCGCTCATGCGGGTGATCAGAACCAAGCAGACGCACCTCATCACCTGCATCAAGCCCAATGAACTCAAGCAGCCGCGTATTCTTGAGTCCGCGCTTGTCCTTCACCAGATTAAGTACCACGGGTGAGTGTGAGGAAGTGTAGGGAAGGTATCGGAAAGGAAGGGTAATGGAGGAAGAAGGGAAAGGATGGGGAGTTTGTATGGGAATGTGGTATGGAATGGAGGGTGTGTGTGGGGGTGAAGGGTAGGTAAGGAAGGAAAGGGAGGGAGAGGGAAGGGAAGGAAAGGAAAGGAAGGGTTGGGAAGGAGAGAGAAGGGCATGAAAGGAGGGAGAGTGGTAGGGAAGGGAAGGGAACGGAACGGAAGGGAAGGAGAGGAAAGGACATGAAAGGAAGAGGAAGGGTAGGGAAGGGAAGGGAAGGGAACGGAAGGGAAGGAGAGGAAAGTTCATGAAAGGAAGAGGAAGGGTAGGGAAGGGAAGGGAAGGGAAGGGAATCAGAGGGGAGGTAAGGGAAAGGAAGGGAAGGGAACGAAAGGGAAGGGAAGGGAAGGGAAGGGAATGGGAAGGGAAGGGAAGGGAATGAAAGGGAAAGGAAGGGAAGGGAACTAAGGGAAAGAAAGGGTAAGGAACGAAAGGGAAGGGAAGGGAAGGGATGGGAAGGGTTGGGAAGGAGAGAGAAGGGAAGGAGAGAGAAGGGAAGGAAAGGGAAGGAATGGAGAGGAAAGGGTTGGGAAGGGAAGATATATGTGTGTATGTGTGTGTGTGTGTGTGTGCCTTCGTGTCTGTTATTTTATGTCTTTTTCTATCTGTATATCTGCCTCTTCAATCCCTATCCACTAATCTCACTCTATTCCTTCTATACTTCCCTCCTTCCTACCTTCCTTCTTTCCCTTCATTCACCATCCACTCCCTTTCCTTAGGTTGGTCGAGCAGGCGAGAGTCCGCGGCGAGGGATGGTCCTACAGAGCCAGCCACGAACTCTTCCTCAGCCGCTACGGTATGCTCTCCTTACACACGTGGCCGGCTTGGAGGGGCGCGCCGCTGGAAGGCTGCGCGATGCTCCTTGCAGACCTGCCTCTCACCCCCTCACAGTATACCTTCGGGAGGAGCAAGGTGTTCATCAAGAGCCAGAGAGCGGTATGTTGGCTGTCCGGGGTTATGGTTTGAAGTGATTGTGTGCGTTCAGGGGAGGGGAGGTGTTGGGGAAGGGGGATATGGGTGTTTGTGTGTGTGTGTGTGTGTGTGTGTGTGTGTGTGTGTGTGTGTGTGTGTGAACAGAAAAATCGCACACACACACACACACACACACACATATATGGACCAGACCCACTTAATCTTCCTATCCCATCTAATCCCCCTCATTTCCTTCCCATTCCTTCCCTTCCCTTCCTTACTCTTCCCTTCCTTACCCTACCCTACCATTCCCTCCACATTCCTTCCCTTATTTTCCCTTCCCCTCCCTTCCTTACCCTACCTTTCCCTTCCTTCTCATCCCATTCCTTCCCTTCTGTTCCTTACCCTACTCTTCCCTTCCCTTCAATTCCCCTTCCTTCCCTTCCCTTCACTCCCTTCCCTTCCTTATCCTACCCTTTCCATCCATTCCCTTCCTTACCCTTCCCTTCCCTTCAATTCCCCTCCCTTCCCTTTTTTTCCTTTCCCTTCCCTTCTTTACCCTACCCTTCCCATCCCTTCCCTTTCTTACCCTTCCCTTCCTTTCCCTTCCTTACCCTATACCCTTCCCTTCCCATCCCTTACCTTCCTTCACTTCCCAACCCATCCCTCCCCTTCCCATCCCTCCCCTTCCCATCCTTTCCCTTCCTTACCCTTCCCTTCAATTCCCCTCCCTTCCCTTCTTTTCCTTTCCCTTCCCTTCCTTACCCTACCCTTCCCATCCCTTCCCTTCCCATCCCTTCCTTTCCTTTCCCTTCCCATCCCTTACCTTCCTTTCCCTTCCTTACTATACCCTTCCCAACCCGTCCCTTCCTTTTCCTTTCTTACCCTACCCTTCCCTTCCCATCCCTTACCTTCCTTTCCCTTCCTTACCCTACCCTTCCCTTCCCTATCCATCCATCCCCTTCCCATCCCTTCCCTCCCCTCCCCTCCACATCCCAACCCATCCAATCCCTCCCCACCCCTTCCCTTCCTTTCCTAACCCATCCCTTCCCTATCCATCCCTCCACTTCCCATCTCTTCCCTCTCCACCCCTTCCCTCCCCAACCCTTCACATCCCCTCCCTTCCCATCCCATCCCCATCCCAATAATCCCCCCTCACACACACACATCCTCTGCCTCTCCCTCACTCAATCACGCCTCTCTGCACAGGTTCATGAGCTAGAGGAATACCGCAGGGAGAGACTTGAAGACCTCGCTATCCTGGTGCAGAAGACTTATAGAGGCTGGCGGGAGCGGACGAGGTACAGAGCCATGCGGAGAGCCCAAGTCACCATCTCTACCTGTTGGAGAAGCTGGAAGGTAGGTGTTACCTGTCCGGGGGGGTGGAATTTGAACTATTTTGTGAGGGTGGGGGTACGTGTGTATTGGGGGATGGAGGGGGTTTTGATGGGGGAGGGAAGGAGGAAGGAAGGGAGGGGATGGAAAGGTTAGGGTAAGGAAAGGAAGGGAAGGGAAGGGATGGGAGGAGTAGGGTAAAAAACAGAAGGGAAGGAATGGGATGAGAAGGGAAAGGTAGGGTAAGGAAGGGCAGGGAGGGGAAGGGAAGGGAAGGGATGGAAAGGGTAGGGTAAGGAAAGGAAGGGTAAGGAAGGGAAGAGTAAGGAAGGGCAGGGAAGGGGAAGGGAAGGGAAGGGGTGGGAGGGAATGTGGAGGGAATGGTAGGGAAGGGTAAGGAAGGGAAGGGTAAGGAAGAGAAGGGTAAGGAAGGGAAGGGAAGGAATGGGATGAGAAGGAAGGGAAAGGTAGGGGAAGGAAGGTCAGGGAAGGGAAAATAAGGGAAGGGGTGGGAGGGAATGTGGAGGGAATGGTAAGGAAGGGAAGGGTAAGGAAGGGAAGGGAAGGAATGGGATGAGAAGGAAGGGAAAGGTAGGGTAAGGAAGGGCAGGGAAGGGAAATTAAGGGAAGGGGTGGGAGTGAATGTGGAGGGAATGGTAGGGTAGGGTAAGGAAGGGAAGGGTAAGGAAGGGAAGGGAAGGAATGGGATGAGAAGGAAGGGCAGGGAAGGGAAAATAAGGGAAGGGGTGGGAGGGAATGTGGAGGGAATGGTAGGGTAGGGTAAGGAAGGGAAGGGTAAGGAAGGGAAGGGAAGGGAAGGGAAGGGAAAGAAAGGGAAGGGATGGAAAGGTAAGGTAAGGAAGGGCAGGGAAGGGAAATTAAGGGAAGGGGTGGGAGTGAATGTGGAGGGAATGGTAGGGTAGGGTAAGGAAGGGAAGGGTAAGGAAGGGAAGGGTAAGGAAGGAAAGAGTAAGGAAGGGAAGGGTAAGGAAGGGAAGGGAAGGACTGGGAAGGAAATGAGGGGGAAGAGATGGGATAGGAAGAGAAAGAGGGTTGGTCCGTGTGTGTGTGTGTGTGTGTGTGTGTGTGTGTGTGTGTGTGTGTGTGTGTGTGTGTGTGTGTGTGTGTGTGTGTTTACTCTGTTTTTTCTTATGGTTTCGTTAGTTATGTGTTGAAATCGTTTACTGTTTTATAATTTTGTTTAATATTTCGCTTTTTTTGTTTCTGTTTTCCTTTATTTCTGTTTCTGCCTGTCTGTCTGTCTTACCTCCTGTCCGTCTGTCTGTCTGTCTGTCTGTGAAGGTTAAGAAGGCTAGCACAGAGGACGAGAACGCAAAACGCATCTCACTGAAAGGCTGGAATTTCTTTCTTGTGGTAAGTGTTTTTTGTTTGCTTGTATTTTTGTTGTGTATCTTGGGACAGTCATCAGCCGTCTTCTGTCTGTCCACCCACTTCTATAATCTTCCTTCATCTCTCTCTCTCTCTCTCTCTCTCTCTCTCTCTCTCTCTCTCTCTCTCTCTCTCTCTCTCTCTCGTCCCTATATTTTTTCTTCTTTTGTTCATTTTTTGTGTATCTTGGTACAGTCATTAGCCGTTCCCTTGTCTGTTCACTTCTATAATATCTCTCTCTCTCTCTCTCTCTCTCTCTCTCTCTCTCGTCCCTGTATATTTTTTCTTCTTTTGTTCATTTGTTGTGTATCTTGGAACAGTCATCAGCCGTCCCTTGTCTGTCCGCCCACTTCTATAATCTTCTCTTCCTCTCGTCCTCTTCCTCCTCTCTCGTCACTTTGCCTTATATTATTTCGTTTGTTTAGTTGTTGCGTCTCTTGGGACAGTCATCAACCATCCCCTTGTCTGTCCGCCCACTTTTATAATCTTCTCTTCCTCTCGTCCTCTTCCTTCTCTCTCGTCCCTCTATATTTATACCTTTTGCGGGCGGTATTGTTTTCAGTGTGTAATATTTTTTGTCTGTAACGCGATAACCTTTGAACCATTACAGCTAGGATGTTGAAACTTCATAGATAGACTACTAATGGCCCCACACACGACAAGTTCGATTTACAAGGTCAAAGGTCACAGATGAAGGTCACCGAGGTAAAAAATAAAGTAATCCTTCAACTGGCACGAGTTTTGAGAGGTGAAGCAGGGCAGGACCTCGCCCAAGACTTAATTGCATATTTTCACATTTTGAACACTCCGACCAGAGGGTGTTAGCAGCGGGCGGTTTGCACTCGTTAGTGTGTCCAATTTCTAGGTTCTTTTTTTGTATAGTTGTTGTGTATCTTGGGACAGTCATCAGCCGTCCCTTGTTGTCCGCCCACTTCTATAATCTTCTCTCTCTCTCTCTCTCTCTCTCTCTCTCTCTCTCTCTCTCTCTCTCTCTCTCTCTCTCTCTCTCTCTCTATATTTTTTCTTCTTTTGTTCATTTGTTGTGTATCTTGGGACAGTCATCAGCCGTCCCTTGTTGTCCGCCTATCTCTCTCTCTCTCTCTCTCTCTCTCTCTCTCTCTCTCTCTCTCTCTCTCTCTCTCTCTCTCTCTCTCTCTCTCTCTCTCTCTCTCTCTGTATATTTTTTCTTCTTTTGTTCATTTGTTGTGTATCTTGGGACAGTCATCAGCCGTCCCTTGTTGTCCGCCCACTTCTATAATCTTCTCTCTCTCTCTCTCTCTCTCTCTCTCTCTCTCTCTCTCTCTCTCTCTCTCTCTCTCTCTCTCTCTCTCTCTCTCTCTCGTCCCTGTATATTTTTTCTTCTTTTGTTAATTTGTTGTGTATCTTGGGACAGTCATCAGCCGTCCCTTGTCTGCCCGCCCACTTCTATAATCTTCCCACCTCTCGTCCACTTTCTCCTTCTCTCTCGTCACTTTGCTCCTCCCTCTTTACCTGATTTGCCCCTTACGGTAATATAGCAACACTACTATTACTACTAACAACACAAGCAACACTATCACTACCATATTCAACACTCCCTTAAACCTAATATTTCTCCTCCTCCTCCTTCTCCTCCTCCTACTACTACTACTATTACTACTACTACTAATATCACTATCACATTCAACAATCCCTTAAACCTAATATTCCTTACCCCACAAAGCTTACTAATATAACCCACCTCCTCCTTCTCCTCCTCCTCCTCCTCCTACAACTACTACTACTACTACTACTACTACTACTACTACTACTACTACTACTACCACTACTGTTGCAGGCGCGAGAGGAGTACAGACAGCTGAAGCAGAAGAAGAAGGTGGAGTGGGCGGCCGGTGTGATCCAACTCTCCTTTATCAATTATCAGGTAAGACTGTTACTGATGCCTTGATGGACGATTATCTTAACCTAGTCTAACCAAACCTAGTCCAACTTAACCTAGTCTAATTTAGTCCAACCTAACTCAGTGGCACACCTAAGCTTACCTCTAAATATAAAAAGAAAATGTAACTGGTTCATTTTCTATTACTTGGTTTGAGAGACAGACTGAACGTTACCAGATTATCGTTATTAGCTCATGTAAGGCGCTAGTATGTGGTTATCATGTACGCACAGAAGTGTGGAGCGTATGGTGCAATGTTTCAGTCTGTCTTCCAAACATAAGGTAGGGTCAGGTCTGTCTGGATGAGGAAGGCAGCGTTCTAAATCTCTCCGAGCGGTCTTTCTTTCTTTCTTCTTCTCTCTCTCCTACTCCATTCTTTGGGTAACCGGAGGATCAATTCTCCCAACGGTCCTGTGTCCCTGGGCTGGTTGGGGGAGGGGTTTGCACTCCCTCTCCATATAAACACAAATCTGAGCCTCTCGACATGGAGTATGAAGTGACAGTCTCAAATCTGTTCAACTGTGGGACACCTTCAAACGTGAGCCTCTTGGAGCTGCCAAGGAGTGCATTGGAGAGCGCCCGAGATCCAGCAAGTGGATTTGCCTCGGCAGAGACGCTAGAGAATATTGAGGAGAGTCGCGCTGCCAGGCTTGCTGGGAATCGGGACCAATACAGGGCTCTGTCACGTAGGACTAGCGCTCTCATGAGGAGAGAGCAGGAGAGGTATGTCAGGGGTCTTGCTGAGGATGTCGGGGGACATTTAAATGTGAATGGCCTCCGAGCTGCTTACCGAGGCCAGAAAAATCTCCGCTCGAAGTGGAGCTCCCGATTGGAGGAGGCCAAAGGGACGCCCACAGAACTCGTGGCTTGAGCAAGTCGATAGATTCTGCCGGAACGTACTTCAGATGAGCAGGGGGCCTGCATGGATACCGGTTTGGCGTCGTAAGCAAGGCGACGCGCCCCCGACGGGTGGTCCCCTTTGATTGATTGCTTGATTCCCAACACCCAAGGAAAACGTAACTCAGCCATTCTCTGTGACACGGCTTCAGAGGCAGACCACGCTAATACTTCCCTCCCTTCCCTCCAGCGCTGGCGGTACGTCATGCGGGTGCTGGAGGAGATGCCTTCAGACTCACCCATCGACGGCTCGTGGCCACCCCCGCCCGCCGCCATGGCCGAGGTGGCGCTCCAGCTGCGGCGACTACATCACAAGTGGCGGGTGAGTCGCGGTGCTCGTGGTGGTGGTGGTGGTGGTAATAGTGGAAATAGGGGTAATAGTGGGGGGGTGAAAGTAGTAGTAGTAGTAGTAATAGTAGTAGTAGTAGTAGTAGTAGACAGTGGATAAACAGTTAGCAAGATAGACATATAGATAAGCACAACTGTAAGAAAAGAAAAAAAAAAACATGTAAAGGCGTAAGAAAGGAAAGAATGAAGAAATGAACAGAATAAGGAAAAAATGTAGGAAAGAAAGAAGGAAGAATATTGCTTTGTTTGCTATTGAAGAAGAAAAAGATGAAGTTGTGTCACTGCCAACAACAACAACAACAACAACAACAACAACAACAACAACAACAACAACAACAACAACACTAATAATGACCTGATTATCTTATCCATTATCGTAAGTGAATTACATCTGCGTACAATGACTGTTTTTGTACTCAATCAGTCTACCAGTCAGGCAATCAGTCAGTCAGTCAATCAATCAGTTAGTCACTCAACCAGTCAGTCAATCAGTCAGTCACTTAGCCATCAATTAGTCAGTCACTCAACAAGTCAATCTGTCAGTCAATCAGTCAATCCGTCAGCCAATCAGTCAGTCAGTCATTCAATCAGTCAGTCAGTCAATCACTCAACAAGTCAATCTGTCAGTCAATCAGTCGGTCAGTCAGTCAACCAGTCAATCCATCATTCAATCAGTCAGTCAGTCAGCTAATCAGTCACTCACTTAGTCAGTCACTCAACAAGTCAATCTGTCAGTCAATCAGTCGGTCAGTCAGTCAACCAGTCAACCAGTCAGCCAATCAGTCAGCTAATCAGTCACTCACTTAGTCAATCACTCAACAAGTCAATCTGTCAGTCAATCAGTCGGTCAGTCAGTCAACCAGTCAACCAGTCAGTCAACCAGTCAACCAGTCAGCCAATCAGTCAATCAGTCAGCTAATCAGTCACTCACTTAGTCAGTCACTCAACAAGTCAATCTGTCAGTCAATCAGTCGGTCAGTCAGTCAATCCGTCATTCAATCAGTCAGTCAGTCAGCTAATCAGTCACTCAATCAATCACTCAACAAGTCAATCTGTCAGTCAATCAGTCGGTCAGTCAGTCAATCAGTCAATCCGTCATTCAGTCATTCAGTCAGTCAGCTCATCAGTCAGCCAGTCAGTTTGTGGCGATAAATCTTTGCCAGTGATCCCAGATTTTGAAGCATTAGATAACCAGTGTTGGGTAATGATGAGGTATGAAGAGTTACCTTATGCAAGTCAGGTGCTTTGATCCTAACTTGCTGTCCATTCCTCAGTTAATCGCAGTTCTAATGAGGAAGTAATGAATGCTCACAACTACTGCGAAATGGGTGTTTTCTTGGGTTAACGATACCGGAGAAGGTTCAAACTACCACCAGGGTCATAAAACTACACCTGGAAATGCCTGTAACTGCTTCGAAAGACTAGTTAAATGTGTTTTCGTGGGTTAATGATACAGAAGACGGGTCAAACTACCACCAGGGTCATAAAACTACACCTGGAAATGCCTGTAACTCCAACGAAAGCCTTGTTAAATGAGTCTTTTCTAGGGTTCATGGTACAGAAGAATGACCAGACTACCACCAGGGTCATAAAGCTACCCCTGGAAATGCCTGTAACTCCAACGAAAGCCTTGTTAAATGAGTCTTTTCTAGGGTTCATGGTACAGAAGAATGACCAGACTACCACCAGGATCATAAAACTATACCTGGAAATGCCTGTAACTCCTTCGAAAGACTTGCCAAATGCGTGTTTTCTTGGGTTAATGATACAGAAGACGGGTCAAACTACCTCCAGGATCATAAAACTACACCTGGAACTTCCTGTAACTCCTTCGAAAGACTTGTTTAATGAGTGTTTTCTTGGGTTCATGGTACAGAAGAATGACCAAACTACCACCAGGGTCATAAAACTACACCTGGAAATGCCTGTAACTCCAACGAAAGCCTTGTTAAATGAGTGTTTTCTTGGGTTAATGATACAGAAGACGGGTCAAACTACCACCAGGGTCATAAAACTACACCTGGAAATGCCTGTAACTCCTTCGAAAGACTTGTTTAATGAGTGTTTTCTTGGGTTAATGGTACAGAAGACAGGTCAAACTACCACCAGGGTCATAAAGCTACCCCTGGAAATGCCTGTAACTCCAACGAAAGCCTTGTTAAATGAGTCTTTTCTAGGGTTCATGGTACAGAAGAATGACCAGACTACCACCAGGATCATAAAACTATACCTGGAAATGCCTGTAACTCCTTCGAAAGACTAGTTTAATGAGTGTTATCTTGGGTTAATGATACAGAAGAATGGCCAAACTACCACCAGGGTCATAAAACTACACCTGGAAATGCCTGCAACTCCAACGAAAGCCTTGTTAAATGAGTGTTTTCTAGGGTTAATGATACAGAAGACGGGTCAAACTACCACCAGGGTCATAAAGCTACCCCTGGAAATGCCTGTAACTCCAACGAAAGCCTTGTTAAATGAGTCTTTTCTAGGGTTAATGGTACAGAAGACGGGTCAAACTACCTCCAGGATCATAAAACTACACCTGGAACTTCCTGTAACTCCTTCGAAAGACTTGTTTAATGAGTGTTTTCTTGGGTTCATGGTACAGAAGAATGATCAAACTACCACCAGGGTCATAAAACTATACCTGGAAATGCCTGTAACTCCAACGAAAGCCTTGTTAAATGAGTGTTTTCTAGGGTTAATGATACAGAAGACGGGTCAGACTACCACCAGGGTCATAAAGCTACCCCTGGAAATGCCTGTAACTCCAACGAAAGCCTTGTTAAATGAGTGTTTTCTTGGGTTAATGATACAGAAGAATGACCAGACTACTACCAGGGTCATAAAACTACACCTGGAAATGCCTGTAACTCCTACGAAAGACTTGTTAAATGAGTGTTTTCTTGGGTTCATGGTACAGAAGAATGGCCAGACTACCACCAGGTTCATAAAGCTACCCCTGGAAATGCCCACAGCGCCACCATAGTCTTGTCAAATGAGCGTTTTCTAGGATTCATGGTACAGAAGAATGGCCAGACTACCACCAGGGTTACAAAGTTACCCCTGGAAATGCCCACAGTGCCACCATAGTCTTGTCAAATGAGTGTTTTCTAGGATTCATGGTACAGAAGAATGACCAGACTACCACCAGGTTCGTAAAGCTACCCCTGGAAATGCCCACAGCGCCACCATAGTCTTGTCAAATGCGTGTTTTCTAGGATTCATGGTACAGAAGAATGGCCAGACTACCACCAGGTTCATACAGCTACCCCTGGAAATGCCCACAGCGCCACCATAGTCTTGTCAAATGAGTGTTTTCTAGGATTCATGGTACAGAAGAATGGCCAGACCACCACCAGGGTTACAAAGCTACCCCTGGAAACGACCACAGCGCCACGATAGCCTTGTCAAATATGAGCTTGGGTGCCAACATGTCTTACGGTCCTTACACCTAACCTAAACTCTACCCTTACACCCTTTTTTTAAACGCTTCCGCCTCTCACATCATCAATTTCCAAAGGCAAAAAAGAAGACTAATCGAGATCTCATAAGTGTTCTTTGAGGTTCATGGCACAGAAGATGGGTCACACTACCACCAGGGTCATAAAGCTATCCATGGAAATGCCTAAAACGCCTACGAAAGCCTTATCACATATATTTAACCGTGTAGAAGCGACGGGCCAAATTTGTGGCTTTACCGTGTAGCAGCGACGGGCCAAATTTGTGGCTTTACCGTGTAGCAGCGACGGGCCAAATTTGTGGCTTTACCGTGTAGCAGCGACGGGCCAAATTTGTGGCTTTACCGTGTAGCAGCGACGGGCCAAATTTGTGGCTTTACCGTGTAGCAGCGACGGGCCAGATTTGTGGCTTTACCGTGTAGCAGCGACGGGCCAAATTTGTGGCTTTACCATGTAGCAGCGACGGGCCAAATTTGTGGCTTTACCGTGTAGCAGCGACGGGCCAAATTTGTGGCTTTACCGTGTAGCAGCGACGGGCCAAATTTGTGGCTTTACCATGTAGCAGCGACAGGCCAAATTTGTGGCTTTACCATGTAGCAGCGACGGGCCAAATTTGTGGCTTTACCGTGTAGCAGCGACGGGCCAAATTTGTGGCTTTACCATGTAGCAGCGACGGGCCAAATTTGTGCCATGATATAAACCCCCCAAAAATAGATGATGCATAAACCGATCACAAATGCGTTGATATATATTATGAAATGGTGTGCGTGAGTGATGATTTTTTTCTCACTCTTCTCGCTTAGAGGGACCCTTAAGAAACAGGATCCCCGCAGGTACCATGCTTTAGAATACGGCCTATAGTCTTACCCCGACCCGCTAACACACATACGCACCTTTTCCAGTGCCACAGATACCGACTGCAGTTTGACCAGACGGCGAGGAACAGAATGCGGGAAAAGGTGACCGCCTCTATCATCTTCAAGGAGAGGAAAGCGTCGTATCCTAAGAGGTGAGTGTGTGTGTGTAGGGGGGGGGAGAGTGTGTGTGTGTGTGTGGGGGGGGGGGGAGTGGGGGGAGTGTGTTGGGGGGAGTGGGGGTTGTGTGTGTGTGTGTGTGTGTGTGTGTGTGTGTGTGTGTGTGTGTGTGTGTGTGTGTGTGTGCATTTCTTTCTTTTTTTTTTCTCCGTTTCTTTCGTTCGTTTTCTTTTCTTTCTTTCTTTCGTTTATTTATTTATTTTTTCTATTCCTCCATTCTTTATTTTTACCTTCCTTCCTTCTTTCCTTCCTTCCTTTCTTTCTTTCGTTCTTTCTATTTTTCTCCCTTTCCTTCTTTTCCATTTTTTCTTCCTTTGTTTTGTTCGTTTTTTTCTTTCTTCCTTTCTTCCACTCTTTCTTCTTTCCTTCCTTCCTTCCTTCCTTCCTTCCTTCCTTCCTTTCTTTCTTTCTTTCGTTCTTTTTATTTTTCTCCCTTTCTTTCTTTTCTATTTTTTCTTCCTTTGTTTTGTTCGGTTCTTCTTTCTTCCTCTCTTCCTTCCTTCCTTCCTTCCTTTCGTTCTTTGTACCTTCTTTCTTCCTAAGCCAAAGATATGCCGATTAATCCTTGTTATAAAAAGAGGAGAGGGAATAGAGGAAATAGACTTTCTGGGTTAATGTTTTCGAATCTATTAAGGATTTTGAACACTTCGATTAAGTCCCCTCTTACCCTTCGCTTTTTTAACCCGGTAGCAGCGACGGGCCAAATTTGTGGCTTTACCGTGTACCAGCGACGTGGGCCAAATTTATGCCATGATATAACCCCCCAAAAAAGAGATGATGCATAAACTGATGACAAATTCGTTGATATATATTATGAAATGGATTGCGTGAGTGATGATTTTTTCCCATTTTACTCGCTTAGAGGGACCTTTAAGAAACATGATCCCCGCAGCTACCGGGTTAAGGAAAACATATCTAAACGCTTTAAACGCTCGTCATACGGCAAGTTACGGAACGCTGGAATTTTTTGGGGTTGCTCGTCTCCGTATCTTTTCTAGCAAAATTTGATCTTTGATATAATTCGGTGACCAGAACTGGACGGCGTATTCTAGAAGTGGTCTTTCAGGAGGAGGAGGAGAGAGCTAAGGAGAAGATAAAGGAAGAGGAGGAGAGAATCAGGAAAGGAGGTGAAGTAGGAGGATAAGGATAAGGAGGGGAAGGTGAGTGGAACAAGCCTGGCGGTCATGTGGTGAGCGCCAATACGAATGACGCCCTCCAGAAAAAAAAATACATTGATACGTGACACTAGATTAGACTTTTAGAGGAGGAGGAGGAGGAGGAGGAGACGGAGGAGATTAGAAGAGGAGGAGGAGGAGGAGACGGAGGAGATTAGAAGAGGAGGAGGAGGAGGAGGAGGAAAAAGAGAAGAGAGAAATGAAAAACTATGTGAGATGGAGAGAAAGAGAATTGTATAAATAATAGAAGGATGAGGAAGAAGAAAAAAAAAAAGGAGGAAATGGAAGGATATGAAAGGGTTAAGATAAGTAATATGGAATGAGGAAGAGAAGGAGGAAGAGGAAGAGAGGAGGAAGAAGAGGAGGAATGTTAAGTACTGATAGCGTTATCAAAGAGGAAGAGATAAGTTAGTAGTAGTAGTAGTAGCAGCAGTAGTAGTAGTAGTAGTAGTAGTAGTAGTGGTGGTGGTAGTAGTAATAGTAGTAGTGGTAGTAGTAATAGTAGTAGTAGTAGTAGTAGGGGTTGTACAACGAAGAATA
>NC_066577.1:3921869-3936869 GCF_024679095.1 Eriocheir sinensis
AAGTAACATAATTAACCAGTGACTTAAAAGGTGAGACTTAAAATATCCTAAAAACACCTAAAAAAACACGCCATGAGGAGAAAACCGGACGTGACCTGTCTTGCCTTAGAAGCAAATAAGATCAAGTGACTTCAGGTTGGCGCCCAGTGAGTGTGATTCCACAACAGGGAGCTCCATTGCCTTAGAATGCATAGAGAGGACTGAGCATGAGTCTTTTAATGACATGATTGAAACTCAGAGAGTGTTCATGCACAGCACTCCCCCTCTTTTAGTGCTATACGTGAACACTCTGAATTTTGGTCATGTCATTAAAAAGACTCATTCTCAGTCCTCTCACTGCACTCCAACGCAATGGAGCTCCCTGTTGTAGAATCACTGCTTACATACAGACTTAGGCCATCACTGGGCGCCAACCTGAAGTCACTTGATCTTATTTGCTTCTAAGGCAAGACAGGTCACGTCTGGTTTCCTCCTCATGGTGTGTTTTTTTGGGTGTTTTTAGGATATTTTAAGTCTCACCTTTTAAGTCACTGGTTTATTATGTTACTTGTTGACCAGCATGATGCTGCATATCGCGGTTATTATGTCATGTTTTTTGTTTTATTTTCTCTACAACTAAATGTCTGATGATGGAGATATATCCTCTCTGAAACTGTCGCGCAATAATTAATGTCAAGAAATTCGAGGAGCCGTGCACAAACCTGCCTGCACAAAGCCAACACACTGTCCCATTCAAGCCACACATTCAAGAAGAGCAGGAAGAAAATAAAACGTAAAGACCGAGAAGAATAAGAGAAAAACGAACAAACACATGAACAGGTACATGCAATTCACACTCACACTAACACACTCACACACACACAACACACTCACTTTATCCTCCTCCAACACGGCACCTTCAAGACGCACCGGTGCACGCCCCGTCACATTCCGTGCAGCCTTGACCCCCTATCAACGGGTTCTAATG
Organism: Eriocheir sinensis; assembly: GCF_024679095.1. NCBI lineage: Eukaryota > Metazoa > Arthropoda > Malacostraca > Decapoda > Varunidae > Eriocheir > Eriocheir sinensis. The sequence goes on from NC_066577.1 coordinate 3,922,837, forward strand.
CCGCAGTAATCCGTCTGAGTCCTCGCCAATCGGCATCCGCCTCGACCGTCTCTCCATCACCTCCGGGAAGACTTCAGCCGCCTGTGTCCTTGGAGGCGATGAGACATTCCAAGACGCTTTAAGGCCCCTTCACACTGTGCCGACTCTTTGCCACGACTGCTCAGCGACTTTTGGATTTGAAAAATCGGCTCCCACGCTCCAAGAATTGGGGGAGCGACATGCTGGCAATTAGTCTCAAGACGAGTCTCAACTGTCATTTTTCAAATGGCACCATGTCTACGACAACCACGACTCGGCCGACCGATTGGCTGACAGTAGCAGATGGTCTTGACGACGGCCTCGCAGACGGTCGCCAACTCTCGACAAGACTGTTTGTGAACTGATTGGCCGACCAGTTTGCCAACATTTGCCAAGGAGTTGGCCGACGGCCTTCCCTACGGTCTTCCCGACTGTCTTGGCGTCAGCCTTGCCAACTTTCGCCGAAATCTACCCAAATTTTGAAAGGATATTTTGGCCGCAGACATAAGAACATAAGAACATAAGAACACAGGAGTCTACAAGAAGCCGGTAGGCCTGTACGAGGCAGCTCCTTTGACCCTAAGCTCCCGTGTATCTAACCCCACCTAATATCGCTGTCCATGAATTTATCTAGTCAATTTTTTAATGTGACAATTGTATTGGCACTCACCACATGACTGCTAAGCCTATTCCACTCATCCACCACCCTGTTAGTAAACCAATTTTTGCCTATGTCCCTGTTGAATCTGAATTTATCCAGTTTAAACCCATTACTTCGTGTCCTACCCGGTTCTCTTACCAACAAAACCTTATGAATGTCTCCCTTATTAAAGCCCTTCATCCATTTATAAACCTCGATCATGTCTCCACGCACCCTTCGCCTTTCTAGAGAATGCAAGTTTAACTGTTTGAGTCTTTCCTCGTATGGCAAGTTTCTCAACCCCTGAATCATCTTCGTCATCCTCCTCTGCACCGATTCTAACATTTTGATATCCATTCTATAGTAAGGTGACCAGAACTGAACCGCATAGTCAAGATGAGGTCTAACTAATGCTAAATATAGTTTGAGGAAGACTTCGGGGCTTCTGTTGCTTACGCTCCTTGAAATAAATCCAAGTACCCTATTAGCTCGATTTCTAGCTTGAATGCATTGTGCCCTTGGACGGAGATCAGAGCTCACTAAGACCCCTAAATCCCTCTCGCACCCAGACCTGCTTATGAGAGTGTCATTTAAGCAATAGTTATGTGAGGGGTTGTTCCTACCTACACTCAGAATACTGCACCTCCCTACATTGAACTCCATCTGCCATTTATCCGCCCAGTCATACAGTTTGTTGAGTTCACCTTGGAGAATACTAGTGTCCCGATCCGACTCAATTACTCTACCGATCTTGGTATCATCTGCAAATTTACTAACATCACTACTAATTCCTGTATCTAAGTCATTGATATAAATAATAAACAAAAGTGGACCTAATACCGAACCTTATGGGACCCCACTCGTAACACATCCCCAGTCAGATCTTTTACCATTGATTTGTACTCTTTGCTTCATATTGCTAAACCACGCCTTGACCCAGTTCAAAACTTTACCCTCTACTCCGTGAGCCTGTAATTTAAGCAACAGTCGTTGGTGAGGAACTTTGTCAAACGCTTTACTAAAATCAAGATAGATTACATCATAATTTTCATCTCTGTCAACTGCCTCAAATACTTTATTGTAGAAGGACAAGAGATTGGTGAGGCATGACCTACCTTTTTATGAACCCATGCTGCGAGTCGTGAATTAAGCTATGTTTCTCTAAATGCTCCCGAATGTTCCTGGCTATTATGGACTCCAGCATCTTGCCTATAACCGATGTTAAGCTAATTGGGCGATAGTTTGAGGCAACTGACCTGTCCCCCTTTTTAAAAATCGGCGTCACATTAGCTACTTTCCATAGGCTCGGCACATAGCCAGTATTTACCGACATCTTAAAGATGTCGGTTAGTGGGTCACTGAGTACATCACCTAATTCCTTTAATACCCTCGGAAATATCCCGTCAGGACCTGGCGACTTGTTCTTCTTAAGCTTATCTATCTCATCCTGAACTACTTGCCTGGTAATGATTATATCCCTCAATTTGTCGCCATCCCCGCCCTCGTACACCTGAACTCTTTCCGGTATAGTCGTTCGATCCTCCTGTGTGAATACTGAAAGGAAGTAGTCGTTCAACAATGTGCTCATATTTTCGTAATTTTCTACTAGCTAGCTAGACATCTGGCCAGCACTTTCCTTTCATGGGTCTTGGGGTACATAGGCTGTAATTGGCCGCGGCTTTCCGTTCTGCTATTCAGCCTCAGGGAGGGGCAGCAGGAGTGCGTGCGTGCCAACGAAACGTAGCCATGTCCAGGTGTTGTTGTTGTGCTTGCAATTGAGGAAGGGAAGGGGGGGAGAGGAGGGATGGGAGAGGAGAAGGGGAGTGAGGGAGGAAAGGAATGGAAAGGGGAGGGGAGGGGAAGGAGAAGGGAGAGAGGGAAGAAGGGATTGGGGAGGAGAAATGTGTGTGTGTATGTGTGTGTGTGTGTGTGTGTGTGTGTGTGTGTGTGTGTGTGTGTGTGTGTGTGTGTGTGTGTGTGTGTGTTTATATTTCGACGGAATAACAGTTGGTTTGTCTCTCATTTAATTATCTATTCTTCACTTCATCTCTGCTTCATCTCTCATCTCCATTTCTCAGCAACTCTATTATCTTGTTACCTGGTCATTCTCTCCTCTTCAACTCATCTCTCTCTCTCTCTCTCTCTCTCTCTCTCTCTCTCTCTCTCTCTCTCTCTCTCTCTCTCTCTCTCTCTCTCCCCATGTTGGAGGTACGGAGGGAGGGTTTTTAAATAAGAACATAAAAACATTAGACGTAAGGAGTCTGCAAGAGGCCGGTTGGCCTATACAAGGCAGCTCCTGTAATCCTAACCCCACCTTACCTCACTATCCATGAATTTATCCAACCTCTTCTTGAATGTATCTATGGTATTGGCACCCACATGACTGCTAAGTCTGTTCCATTCGTCCACCACTCTATTGGTAAACCAATTCTTGCCTATGTCTTTGTTGAATCTGAATTTATCTAACTTAAAACCATTGTTACGTGTTCTACCTGGTTCTTTTACAACCAGAACCCTATTTATTAAAGCCCTTCATCCATTTATAGACTTAGATCAGGTCACCTCACAACCTTCGCCTTTCTAGAGAGTGTAGATTTAAATACTTCAGTCTGTCCTCATACGGCAGGTTTCTCACCCCTTGAATCATCTTTGTCATCCTCCTCTGTAGAGCTTCTAACATCTTGATATCCACTCGATAGTAGGGTGACCAGAACTGAACCGCATAATCGAGATGAGGTCTCCTCTAACCTCCATCTCCATTCCCAGCATCTCGCATCCGTTCCTGGGCGACTACGTGAGGCTGCGGCAGAACGGGCAATGGAAGAAGTTGGCGGCCGAGACAAACGACCAGTACGTTGTGTTTGCTGATATCGTCAACAAGATCACGCGCTCGGCAGGCAAGGTATGGAGCAGGAGGAGCAGGAGGAGGAGGAGAGAGGGGTGGGGAGAGAAAGTGTACAGAAGGAGAGAGAAGAGAGGGAGAGAAAAGATGAATATAAAGAAGGAAATGAGAAAAAAAGAATTAAAATGAAGAGGAAGAAGAAAAAAAAGTGCATAGGTGTGTGTATGATGAGAGAGAGAGAGAGAGAGAGAGAGAGAGAGAGAGAGAGAGAGAGAGAGAGAGAGAGAGAGAGAGAGAGAGAGTTATGCGTAAAAAACTCCCCCCCCCTCTCTCTCTCTCTCTCTCTCTCTCTCTCTCGCTCTCTCTCTCTCTCTCTCATTTCTTTATCTTCCAACGGACTACAAAGAGGACAATGAAGTGTGTGTGTGTGTGAGAGAGAGAGAGAGAGAGAGAGAGAGAGAGAGAGAGAGAGAGAGAGAGAGAGAGAGAGAGAGAGAGAGAGAGAGAGAGAGAGAGAGAGAGAGAGAGAGAGAGAGAGAGAGAGAGAGAGAGAGAGAGAGAGTGTGTGTGTGTGTGTGTGTGTGTGTGTGTGTGTGTGTGTGTGTGTTCATCTCCCTCTTCTTCCTTTTCCAGCATTTTCATCCTCTTATCCTGTCCTTTCTATCCCTCATCTTCCCTTTCTACAGCATCCCTCATCTTCCCTATCTACAGCGTCTATCATCTTCTCTAACCTTCATCTCCCTCGTCTTCCTTTTCCAGCATTTTCATCCTCTTTTGTCCTTTCTATCCCTCATCTTCCCTATCTACAGCATCTATCATCTCCTCTAACCTTCATCTCCCTCTTCTTCCTTTTCCAGCATTTTCATCCTCTTTTGTCCTTTCTATCCCTCATCTTCCCTATCTACAGCATCTATCATCTCCTCTAACCTTCATCTCCCTGTTCTTCCTTTTCCAGTATTTTCACCCCTTATCTTCTCTCCTATCTATCCCTCATCTTCCCTTTCTACAGCATCTGAGCAGCATTTGAGTAGCGGGCTTTTTTTTCCACATTTGTTACCTTTTTTTATGCCCTTGAGCTGACTCTTCTGCTGTAAAAAATAAAAAAATAAAAAAAATCCCTCATCTTTTTCCCTACCTACAACATCTATCTCTTCTAACTTTTCCCTTCCCTTTCTCTACCCAGTTTGTGCCAATCCTCCTCGCTGTCTCCACCAACTCGCTGCTTATCCTGGACCAGCGAACCCTTCAGATCAAGTACAGGATACCGGCTCTAGAGATACAGAGGATATCCCTGTCGCCCTACCTCGGTGAGTACACAGATAAAAGTACTCAAAGGTAGATAGGGTTGAGTGTAGACAGACAACCAGGTGGATATAGAGGTAGACAGTTGGCGTATTTTAAGATATCTAGGTCAGTGTGTGTGTGTGTGTGTGTGTGTGTGTGTGTGTGTGTGTGTGTGTGTGTGTGTGTGTCGGGTTCTCAAGAGTGTTTTTTTAGGTTCATGGTACAGAGGAAGGGTCAAACTATCACCAGGGTCATGAAACTACCCCTGGACCCGGACTGATGCACACACACACACACACAGACACACACACACACACACACACACACACACACACAAACAGAAACAGGCAAACGGTGAGCATAGAAGCTTAAAGAATGAAGGAGCTGAGTACTGTGTTGTCTACGTCGGTATGATAAGACACTTTCGCTTTTCACATCAGCTATTTCTAAAGGTCAAAGAGGGGATCAGTCGGGTTCTAATGAGTGTTTTTTGAGGTTCATGCTACAGAAGAAGGGTCAGACTACCACCAGGATTATAAAACTACTACTGCAAATGCCCCAAACTCCTACGAAAGCTTTGCCAAATATGTGAACTTGGGCGACGAATGTTGTAAAATACGACCCTTGGGCTCTTCGTCTCATCAGCTCTCCTCCTCTTACTGACAGTCTTCTACCTCTTGAATTTTGCCACAGTGTTACCTCTCTTTCTATCTTCTATCGATATTTTCATGCTGATTGCTCTTTTGAACTCGCTAACTGCATGCTTCCCCCCCTCTCGCGGCCCCGCTGCACTCGACTTTCCACTCTTGCTCACCCCTATCCTGTCCGAAACCCTTATGCAAGAGTTAACCAGCATCTTCATTTTTTTATCCCTTCCGCTGGTAAACTCTGGAACAGCCTAACTTAGTCTGTGTTTCCTCCTGCCTACGACTTGACTTTTTTTCAAGAGGAGAGTATCGAGGCATCTCTCCTTCCGAAGTTGACCTCTCCCCTTGCCTCTCGTGTAGTTTCCTTTCGTTGGAGCAGCGTCTAGCGGCCTATTTTGTTGCTGTTTTTGTTTTTGCCCTTGAGCTACCTCCCCCTCCATAAAAAAAAAAAAAAAAAAAAAAAAAAAAAAACACTACTTGCTTTAGGAAGATGGAAGAACTCGCTCTGTAATGTCATTCAAAGCGTGAGGATGCATTAAGAAGTTGGACAGAGCACTTGAACACGTTATATAAACCTTGACAGTGATATCAGGAAGGAGTGAAGGAGCTGAGTACTTCTTGCATTAGGAAGATGGACAGAACTGGCTTTGACGTGTCATTGAAACCGTTAGGATGAAAGAGCCGGTTACTTTGTGCATTAGAAAGTTGGACAGAACACTTGAAAACGTCATTTGAAGAGTGGAAATGGTAGCAGGAAATTGATCGAAGGAGAATGAGAGAATGATAGTAGAATGAAGGAATGATAGGAGTGAGAATGATAGAATTATAGGAGAATGATAGAATTATAGGAGAATGATAGAATGTTAGGAGAACGATACAATTACTGAGAATGATAGAAGTGAGAATGATGGAATGACTGAGTGAAAGAAAGATAGGATGATAGAATGGTATGAGTGAGTATGATAGAATGATAAAATGATAGATTGTTAAAATGATATGAGAATGATAGGAGTAGTGAGGATGATAGAATGAGTGAGGATGATAGAATGAGTGAGAATGATAGAATGAGTGAGGATGATAGAATGAGTGAGGATGATAGAATGAGTGAGAATGATAGAATGAGTGAGAATGATAGAATGAGTGAGAATGATAGAATGAGTGAGAATGATAGAATGAGTGAGGATGATAGAATGAGTGAGGATGATAGAATGAGTGAGGATGATAGAATGAGTGAGGATGATAGAATGAGTGAGAATGATAGAATGAGTGAGAATGATAGAATGAGTGAGAATGATAGAATGAGTGAGAATGATAGAATGAGTGAGGATGATAGAATGAGTGAGAATGATAGAATGAGTGAGGATGATAGGAGTGAGAATGATAGAATGAGTAAGAATGATAGAATGAGTGAGAATGATAGAATGAGTGAGAATGATAGAATGAGTGAAAATGATAGAATGAGTGAGAATGATAGAATGAGTGAGAATGATAGAATGAGTGAGAATGATAGAATGAGTGAGAATGATAGAATGAGTGAGAATGATAGAATGAGGATGACAGAATGAGTGAGAATGATAGAATGAGTGAGAATGATAGAATGAGTGAGAATGATAGAATGAGGATGATAGAATGAGTAAGAATGATAGAATGAGTGAGGATGATAGAATGAGTGAGAATGATAGAATGAGGATGATAGAATGAGTAGGAATGATAGAATGAGTGAGGATGATAGAATGAGTGAGAATGATAGAATGAGTGAGAATGATAGAATGAGTGAGAATGATAGAATGAGGATGGTAGAATGAGTAAGAATGATAGAATGAGTGAGGATGATAGAATGAGTGAGAATGATGGAATGAGTGAGAATGATAGAATGAGTGAGAATGATAGAATGAGGATGATAGAATGAGTAAGAATGATAGAATGAGTGAGGATGATAGAATGAGTGAGAATGATAGAATGAGTGAGAATGATAGAATGAGTGAGAATGATAGAATGAGGATGATAGAATGAGTGAGAATGATAGAATGAGTGAGAATGATAGAATGAGTGAGAATGATAGAATGAGGATGATAGAATGAGTAAGAATGATAGAATGAGTGAGGATGATAGAATGAGTGAGAATGATGGAATGAGTGAGAATGATAGAATGAGTGAGAATGATAGAATGAGGATGATAGAATGAGTAAGAATGATAGAATGAGTGAGGATGATAGAATGAGTGAGAATGATAGAATGAGTGAGAATGATAGAATGAGTGAGAATGATAGAATGAGGATGATAGAATGAGTGAGAATGATAGAATGAGTGAGAATGATAGAATGAGTGAGAATGATAGAATGAGGATGATAGAATGAGTAAGAATGATAGAATGAGTGAGGATGATAGAATGAGTGAGAATGATAGAATGAGGATGATAGAATGAGTAAGAATGATAGAATGAGTGAGGATGATAGAATGAGTGAGAATGATAGAATGAGGATGATAGAATGAGTGAGAATGATAGAATGAGTGAGAATGATAGAATGAGTGAGAATGATAGAATGAGTGAGAATGATAGAATGAGTGAGAATGATAGAATGAGGATGATAGAATGAGTGAGAATGATAGAATGAGTGAGAATGATAGAATGAGTGAGAATGATAGAATGAGTGAGAATGATAGAATGAGGATGATAGAATGAGTGAGAATGATAGAATGAGTGAGAATGATAGAATGAGTGAGAATGATAGAATGAGTGAGAATGATAGAATGAGTGAGAATGATAGAATGAGGATGATAGAATGAGTAAGAATGATAGAATGAGTGAGGATGATAGAATGAGTGAGAATGATAGAATGAGGATGATAGAATGAGTAAGAATGATAGAATGAGTGAGGATGATAGAATGAGTGAGAATGATAGAATGAGTAAGAATGATAGAATGAGTGAGGATGATAGAATGAGTGAGGATGATAGAATGAGTGAGGATGGTGAAAGAGCCGGTTACTTCTTGCAACAGGAAGCTGGACGGAATACTTGAAAAAGTCGTTTGAAGAGTGAGAATGATAGCAGGAGAGAGTGAGGGAGAGGAGTACTTGCCCTAACATTCACCCCCCCTTCCCCCCTCCCCCTTACCTTACCTTACCTTACCTCACCTAAGCACCTTTACCTTACCTTTACCTATGTACATCTACCTTACTTTACCTTGATTTTTTTTTTATTTCTACGTTTCTGCCTATAGCTGGGGTAGTCTTTCTTGGTGGGACTTGATGGTCTGCCCCAGCCCGTTATGGCGCAGGCAACTGTTTATAGTGGAGACATCTTGCTTGGCTCATGCTGCCCCCAGAGCTCATCTTTGAGAGATAATTTATGGTCCGGGTTGACAAGTGGTCTTCAGGACAGCATATGGGTAGTCTCGACTGTGACTGAAAAATCCCAGCTTGTTGCAGTGGGCAGGACGCGAACCCACGTCCAAGAGAACGCGGCGCCCACATGAGAACCACTCAGCCACCGCCTCCCTTATGTAGCCTTCCTATGCACCTCTGCCTTCCCTTACCTATTGATCTTTGCCTTACCTTACCTTGAGAACGTTAATCGAAAATATGGACCATAAACGAAAAGAAGAAGAGAGAAAGGAGGAAAGGAAGGGAGCGGAAGAGAGAAAAGATAAAGGAGGAGGAAAAAAAAGACACATGCAGCCCCTCATAAGCCCAGACAAAGCCGCAGCAACATTCCTTATCAGACCATCCCCGCGTGGCCACTATCAAGGCACTTCACCTGCCAGGATGAGCAACCGCGTCACGTGATAGCAGACCACCACCACCGTCACCACCACCACTACCACCACCAACACCTCCACCACCGTCACCACCACCACCACCACTACCACCACCACCACCACCACTACCACCACCAACACCTCCACCACCGTCACCACCACCACTACCACCACCAACACCTCCACCACCGTCACCACCACTACCACCACCAACACCACTACCACCACCAACACCACTACCACCACCAACACCTCCACCACCGTCACCACCACCACCACCAACAACAGCAACAACACCGTCACCACCACCAACAACAATACCAACACCACCACCACCAACACCCTCACCAACACCACCACCAACACCTCCACCGACACAACTTGAACCTGCATTTTCACCTCCACCACTATCATTTCCACCACCATCACCATCACCACCACCACCACTACCACCACCACCAATCGCTACCTCCACCACCACCACTACCACCACCACCAATCGCTACCACCACCAATCGCTACCTCCACCACCACCACCACCACCAACAACAACAACAACAACCCTCACCACGACTATCACCACTATCTCCACCACCAACACCGTCATCACCACGAGGATGACAAGGCGGAGATGGCGGTGAGATTAGATGATGTGTTGGTGAAGTTAGGTGTGTGTGTGTGTGTGTGTGTGTGTGTGTGTGTGTGTGTATGATAGTTACGCTAAATTAGATTAGGTAAGGGTTGGTTTCAATTTGGTTAGATTAGTTTAAGTTCGGTTTGGCTGTGTTGGACTAAACAAGGGTCGGTTTAGTAAGGGGATGCTGTGATTGAGGGGTCAGCGTGCCGTGCCGGTGGCGCGTGCAGGTTCGCCTCTAGCCCGCCTCAACAGCTGGGATTTTTCCGTCACCGCCGAGTGGCCTAAGACCACCCATATGCTGGCTTGGAGACCACCTATCAACCCGGACTCTAGATTCTCTCTCTAAAAAAAAAAGAGGATCAAAGATAAGCTCCCGGGGGGTAGCATGAGCCAAGCAAGATGGCGCTACTGTAAAAACACTTGCCTGCGCCACATCGGGCTGGGGCCGACCATCAGCCCCACCAAGAAAGCCAACCTCAGCCATAGGCCGAAACGTATAAAAAAAAGTTGGTTTGCTTTGGTTAGGATGGTTTAAGTTTGTGTTAAATTAAAATGGTTATCTTTTTTTTACATCAAAGGAAGCAGCTAAAGGGCAAAAATAAATAAATAAATAAATGCCCGCTAAACACTGCTCCTATAAAAGAGAGCAGGGAAGAGTGGTCAAAAGAGAGGTCAATTTCAGGCGGCGAAGTCTCTTGACGCTACACTCTAAAGAGGCCAAGTCGTAGACAGAAGGAAATACAGACGAAGGAAGGCTGTTTCATAGTTTACCAGAGAAAGGGATGAAGGAATGAAGATGCTGGTTAACTCTTGCATAAGGGATTTGGACATTCTAAGGATGAAGGAATGAAGATGCTGGTTAACTCTTGCATAAGGAATTTGGACAGTATAGGGATGAAGGAATGAAGATGCTGGTTAACTCTTGCATAAGGAATTTGGACAGTATAGGGATGAAGGAATGAAGATGCTGGTTAACTCTTGCATAAGGAATTTGGACAGTATAGGGATGAAGGAATGAAGATGCTGGTTAACTCTTGCATAAGGGATTTGGACAGCACAGGGATGAAGGAATAAAGATGCTGGTTAACTCTTGCATAAGGGATTTGGACAGTACAGGGATGAAGGAATGAAGATGCTGGTTAACTCTTGCATAAGGGATTTGGACAGTATAGGGATGAAGGAATGAAGATGCTGGTTAACTCTTGCATAAGGGATTTGGACAATACAGGGATGAAGGAATGAAGATGCTGGTTAACTCTTGCATAAGGGATTTGGACAATACAGGGATGAAGGAATGAAGATGCTAGTTAACTCTTGCATAAGGGATTTGGACAATACGGGGATGAAGGAATAAAGATGCTGGTTAACTCTTGCATAAGGGATTTGGACGTTACAGGGATGAAGGAATGAAAATGCTGATTAACTCTTGCATAAGGGATTTGAACAGCATAAGGACTTGTGCAGCTGGATCGCGAGAGGGGGGAGGCATGCAGTTTGTAAGTTCAGAGGAGCAGTCAGCAGGAAGATATCGATAGAAGATAGAGAGGCAACACTGCGGCGGAATTTGGGCGGTAGAAGACTATCAGTAAGAAGAGGGGAGTTGATGAGACGAAGAGCCTTTAGCCCATATACCTAACGATGGGCAAGGAGGGGAGGAGGAACACTAACCCACTTCCTCTTCGTACTCTTGCATAAGGGATTTGGACATTACAGGGATGAAGGAATGAAGATGCTGATTAACTCTTGCATACGGGATTTGGACGTTACAGGGATGAAGGAATGAAAATGCTGTTTAACTCTTGCATAAGGGATTTGGACGTTACAGGGATGAAGGAATGAAAATGCTGATTAACTCTTGCATACGGGATTTGGACGTTACAGGGATGAAGGAATGAAAATGCTGATTAACTCTTGCATAAGGGATTTGGACGTTACAGGGATGAAGGAATGAAAATGCTGATTAACTCTTGCATAAGGGATTTGGACGTTACAGGGATGAAGGAATGAAAATGCTGATTAACTCTTGCATAAGGGATTTGGACATTACAGGGATGAAGGAATGAAAATGCTGGTTAACTCTTGCATAAGGGATTTGGACATTACAGGGATGAAGGAATGAAAATGCTGATTAACTCTTGCATAAGGGATTTGGACGTTACAGGGATGAAGGAATGAAAATGCTGATTAACTCTTGCATACGGGATTTGGACATTACAGGGATGAAGGAATAAAAATGCTGGTTAACTCTTGCATAAGGGATGATTGATGAGAAAAAAAAGAAAAAAAAGAGGAGGACTAGGAGGGGATGGATGTTGATGTTCGCCTGTTTGCAAAGCCTCTCGTGGAAGTTGTTGTGGTTTTCATGGGCTGTTTCGTGATGCTGGTGATAGGTTTACACGACTTCTGCATCAGGAACGGGAAGATCACCTTTGAAAAACCGGTTAATTTCCTCTGTGGCCTTGGGTTAATCTTCTCTCGCACCCATGAAAACCCGGTTCATCTCCTCTCTCACCCATGAAAACCCGGTTAATCTCCTCTCTCACCCATGAAAACCCGGTTAATCTTCTCTCTCACCCATGAAAACCCGGTTAATCTTCTCTCTCACCCATGAATACCCGGTTAATCTCCTCTCTCACCCATAAAAACCCGGTTAATCTCCTCTCTCACCCATGAATACCCGGTTAATCTCCTCTCTCACCCATGAAAACCCAATTAATCTCCCCTCTCACCCGGTTAATCTCCTTTCTGAACCGGTTAACCTCCTCTCTCACCAATGAAAACCCAGTTAATCTTCCCTCTCACCCATGAATACCCGGTTAATCTTTCCTCTCACCCGGTTAATCTCCTTTCTGAACCGGTTAACCTCCTTTCTCACTCATAAAAACCTGGCTAATCTCCTCTGTGGCCTTGGGTAACAGTCGTAATGCCAGCTAGTTACCTTTAATTATACAAGCATTAATCTCTCTCTCTCTCTCTCTCTCTCTCTCTCTCTCTTTCTCCTTCCTTCCTCCTTTTTTCTCTCTAATTCCTTCTATTCCTCCTTTCCCCTCTCTCTCTCTCTCTCTCTCTCTCTCTCTCTCTCTCTCTCTTCCTCTTCTATTTTCTTCTTTCTCTGCCTCTTCCTGTCTTCCATTTCCTTGCTCCCCTTCTATTCCTCCTTTCCTCTCTCTCTCTCTCTCTCTCTCTCTCTCTCTCTCTCTCTCTCTCTCTCTAATTTGTTCTCTCTTCCTCTTCTATTTTCCTCTTTCTCTGCCTCTTCCACTCTTCCATTTCCTTGCTCTCTTTCTCTTAACAGACGACATCGCGGTCCTGCACGTCAAGCCCGCCTCGCCCACCGCTGACGTGACCGGCTCCCAGAACCTCAACCCGGGATGTCTGTTTGGCTCGGACGAGGTGAAGCGGAAGGGTGACCTGGTGCTGCAGACGGGTCACGTGATCGAGGTAGTGACCAAGCTGTTCCTGGTGGTGCAGAACGCGGCAGGGAAACCCCCGGATGTGAATATTTCCACCGAGTAAGTGAGGGAAGGGGAGGAGGGGGGAGGAGAAAGGGGGCGAGGAGGGGAGGAGGAGAAGGAGGTGGGGGGAAGGTGAGGAGGTTTTTTTTTTTTTTTTTTTTTACGTCTATGCCTATAGCACCGGTAGGCTTGCTTGAGGGGCATGGATGGTATTCGGCCCCAGCTCGTCATGGCGCAGGCAAATGTTTATAGTGGCGCCATCTTCTCTTGGTAAGGGAGAGGGGTGTTTAGGGGGTTGGAGAAGGGGAGGGAGAGAGAGGAAGGGAGGATTGGGAAAGGGGTTGTGTGTGTGTGTGTGTGTGTGTGTGTGTATGTGTGTGTGAGGGAAGGTTGAGATGGGAGGAAGGGGGGTAAGGGGAGAGTGAGGAGGAGGAGGAGGAGGAGGGAGGAGGAGGAGGAGGAGGTGGGGAGGAATGGTAGGGGGGAGAGGGGTGTTTAGGGGGTTGGAGAAGGGGAGGGAGAGAGAGGAAGGGAGGAATGGGAAAGGGGTTGTGTGTGTGTGTGTGTGTGTGTGTGTGTGTGTGTGTGTGTGGGTGGGTGGGTGGGTGGGTGGGTGGGTGTGTGAGGGAAGGTTGAGATGGGAGAAAGGGGGGGAAGGGGAGAGAGAGGAGGAGGAGGAGGAGGAGGAGGAGCAGTTCGAAGGAGTGAGGGAAGGAGGAGGAGGTGAGGGAAGGAGAGAGGGGGCTAGGA
>NC_066577.1:3941869-4024369 GCF_024679095.1 Eriocheir sinensis
ACTGTTCCTGCTACAACTACTATTACTACTACTACTACCACCACTTCTTCTACTACTACTACTACTACTACTACTACTACTGCTACTATTACTACTACTTCTACTACTACTACTACCAGTACAAACATTACAACCCTGACAACCACCACTACAACTACTACTCCTACTACTACTACTACTACTACTACAATTACTACAAATGAAGAACATATGGAAAATAAAGGTAAAGAAGAAAGAGAGGAAGGAAGGAAGGAATGAAGGAAGGAAAAATTTAAAAAAAGAAAATGGACCAATAACCCAATCTTGTCCATACACACACACACACACACACACACACACACACACACACACACACACACACACACCTTGAACAGGACAATCAAAATAAATGTCGACTTTTTTTCCATTTTTTTTCATGTTTTTTTCCTGTTTTTTTTCCGATCACTTTCTCGTTCACTGTTTGTTTGTGTGTTTGTTTATCCAGTGACTTGTATAGATCATGTTTTGGAAGCTGTATAGTAAGTTTAAAAGCGTTTCCTAAAGTATGTAATATATAGGTATGGTGTGTGTGTGTGTTTGTGTGTGTGTGTGTGTGTGTGTGTGTGTGTGTGTGTGTGAGGTTACATCAGTCACAGTCACATGCTTAGATTACACACACACACACACACACACACGCACGCACCACATGACATCCCGAGAGAGAGTGTGTGTGTGTGTGTGTGTGTGTGTTCAGGGTAGGGCAAGTTAGATTAGGAAGGCGACGAAATACAGAAATAAAACACTACCGGAGAGAGAGAGAGAGAGAGAGAGAGAGAGAGAGAGAGAGAGAGAGAGAGAGAGAGAGAGATTCAGTTTCGCCTCACGTTTCCTTTCCGTTTCGTGTTTCTTCTTTGTTTCGTAGCGCGTATCAGACATGTATAAATCTCGACTCTTGTATAGAGAAAAACAATTCCCTTATGATGTAGATTTTAAATAATATAACCAGACTTTCAATACACGTTGTTTACTTGTTCCTGTGTGTGTGTGTGTGTGTGTGTGTGTGTGTGTGTGTGTGTGTGTGTGAGAGAGAGAGAGAGAGAGAGAGAGAGAGAGAGAGAGAGAGAGAGAGAGAGAGAGAGAGAGAGAGAGAGAGAGAGAGAGAGAGATTTACATAGATTTACATAGAAAATCAGACCACACAGACCCCATGGTCCAGACTTGGTGGTCTGTCCTTAAACCTAAGTGATTTTACATTAATCAGAAGACTCCAAAACGTTGCATTTCTACTCTAGTTGATATTAAGTTGAAGGAAGTGACGGTCGAGCTTATTTTTGAAGGAGTCAAGCGTGTTACACTGGACCACTGACGGTGGAAGCTTATTCCATTCTCGCACTACAACGTTGGTGAAGAAAAATTTGGTGCAGTCTGAATTTACTTGTCTACATCTGAGTTTTACGCCATTGTTCCTCGTGCGCAAAGTGTCATCGATCATAAACAATGTTGATCTGTCTACATTCGTGAAACCAATAAGTATTTTAAAACATTCGATCAGTTTTCCTCGGAGGCGACGTTTCTCAAGAGAGAACATGTTAAGGGTAGAAATTTCGTAGGATTTGTTGCGCAAGGAAGAGATCATTTTCTTGCCGACGCTGAACACCTTCTAATTTAGCAATATCCTTTGCATGGTGGGACACCAAAACTGTACCGCATATTCCAAGTGGGGTCTGACTAAACTGTTGTAGAGCGGGAGTATTACATCTTTATTCTTGAATACAAAGTTTCTTTTAATGAAGCCCAACATTCTGTTCGCTTTATTTGCTGCATCGATGCATTGTTGTGAGAATTTGAGGTTTGACGCGATTTTGACCCCCAAGTCTTTGACGCATTGAACGCTTTTGAGTTTAACGCCGCGCATTTCGTATTCGAACTTCTTATTCCTCGTTCCAACTTGAAGGACCTGGCACTTGTCTACGTTAAAGGGCATCTCCCATCTATCCGACCAAGCTGAAATTTTGTGCAAATCCTCTTGGAGGCTTTGCCTGTCTTCGTCAGTGAGAACCGAGTTGCCAATCTTTGTGTCGTCTGCAAATTTACTAATGCGGTTATTGAGTCCAACATCCACGTCGTTGATGCAAATAATGAAGAGCACTGGGCCAAGGACCGAGCCCTGAGGGACGCCACTAGTGACAGGCGCCCACTCTGAGTTAAATCCGTCAATCACTACTCTTTGTTGTCTGTTGCTCAACCAATTCGCGATGCTCAACCAATTCGCGTAGAGAGAGAGAGAGAGAGAGAGAGAGAGAGAGAGAGAGAGAGAGAGAGAGAGAGAGAGAGAGAGAGAGAGAGACTGATAGACAGACAGACACAGACAGGGGTGGATCACACACACACACACACACACACACACACACACACACACACACACACACACACACACACACAGAGCGAAAAACTGACAGACAGAGACTAACGAACAGAGAGAGAGAGAGAGAGAGAGAGAGAGAGAGAGAGAGAGAGAGAGAGAGAGAGAGAGAGAGAGAGAGAGAGAGCACTTAACGCTATCATTCAAGCTAGTAATTAGACCTGACGTACCCCCTCCCCCCTCCCCTCCCCCTTGATAAGAGATAACACGACAGGTGCATGTCTGGGTCGATAATTTTATTCCAGTGAATGACGCAATGAGTCTGGAATCAAACCGACTTCTCACATTTCTCTCTCTCTCTCTCTCAGAAGCCCCCCAAACTGATTTCAACCCCCCCAATATCAGGGATTCACACTCGGCTGGCTGTGACAGATGACGAGGAACACTGATAACAGATCCGACCGTCGTGATAATTACACGGGCACATTTTTGCGATTATATAATGCATTAATGAATAGAGTAATTGCAGTAGGCTATGTCTGGGCCAAGACAGGAAACAAGGAGATTAACTAGGGAGACTTAAATGAAGTTCATATATTAAAAATTAATGTGAGAGCACGCAGTGACGGGTATAGATAGAGTCTGGCATAAATCTTTGCTCTCTAAATTACCCTCCTGCGGATTCTATCCCTCTCTCTGTACATTCATCTCCAGTTTCCTTTCCGGTCAGTCTATCTCTGCTGTGGTAGACGGTCACTGTTCTTCCTATCAACAGTCGTGTCCTGCAGGGCTCTGTCCTATCTCCCACTCTCTTCCTGTTATTCATCAAAGATCATCTTTCCACAACAAACTGTCCTATCCACTCGTACACTGATGACTCTACTCTGCATTTTTCAGCTTTCAACAGAAGGCACCCCCAACAGGAATAACGAGACTCCAGGGGCGGGATTTATCAAACCATTTACCGGACCTCTGTCTGGCAAGTCTCGCGGTATCTCCGCCCACCCGGTAAATCGGCATTCATCAACCACTTACCGGAGCTATGGTAAGGCCAAAAGTTACCGCGGCTCCGAGCACCCGTAACTGAGTTACCTCAGGCGTGGTAAGTGGGTAGACACTGCCGCGGCTCATGTTCGGAGGCGATTTTGAGCCAATGTATTTTTTATCTCGTGACGTGCCCTACACCATCAGAAGCAGAAAAGCATGCAGATTTAGGATCTGGGCTTATAGAAGCGATGTGACGAAAACCAGCTGAGTACGAAGGAGTTGAAGAGAAATAAATGCAAGAAAATGTGTACTCCCTATTCATTTAACTTTGATTTTCGTTTGTGTATTTACACATTAATGTTACAATTTTAAGCTAGTGTGATGCAGAATTTTCTCAGGAAGATGATGGTGGTCTCCATTTTTCTCAAAAATGAATGTTGGGGTCAGGAAACGGGGTGGGAGTGAGGTGTGTGAGTTTTGCTGGAGAGACTGCACGGCCTCAGGCCGGCTTCACTTGCAGGCCGCACTCTATAGTGTGTAAGTCTGTGGAACTGTCCACCCACATGACTTTTCCTACTGTTAAAACACTGCAGAGGAATAATGTTCTGTCTGTGACAGTCACCTCCGTCTCAAGTCTCAGTATTCTTGCTGTGGAGTTTAATGTAAATTTTGCTCTGACCTCCTCCACACTACTCACTGAAGCCTCACGCCATTCACCTCAGCAGCCAGCTTACACGCCCACACCCATTTTGGCTGCACCAGTGAGGCATGAGCAATGGCCCCCCTAGCCAATTTTTGAGGGGTAGAATAATACCCAATCTTGTGATAGCAGTACGCAGCTGGCGTTGACGACGGAAAACTATGAAGGTAACATACAAAATGTTCAGAATATAGCTAGGCTACATAAGCGAGTATATATTTTATTTCAAGAATAAATATACAAGTAAAGTAATATTCATTAAAAAAACGCATCTAATCGAGGATCACCAATTATTTGTTTTAGGCAGTATTTACAATACAATACACATGACTTGATTTTGAAGTCTGTGTATTAGTAAACAAACGACACGTGAAAGCTGAAATACAGTATCAAAGGTCGCACGTGATTGGCTATCCAGCCCAGCCAATCGTTACCAGGGTGCGAGTTACCGGAGCGTTACCATACCGTTGATGAATGCCGTGTTTGAAAGATGCCGCAGCTCTGGTAGCGCTCCGGTAAATGTGAGAGATACCGGAGGCGTGGTTGGTAAGATTGATGAATCCGGGCCCAGACTGGAGGCTGCAGAACAGTTAACCTCAGACCTTGCTATCATTTATGATTGGGTTAGAAGGAACCTGCTGTCCTTCAACGCTTCAAAAACTCAATTTCTCCACCTATCAACACGACACAGTCTTCCAAACACCTATCCCCTATTATTCGACAACACTCAGGTATCACCTTCTTCTACACTAAACATCCTCGGTCTATTCTTAGCTCAAAATCTTAACTGGAAACTTCGTTGGGCGTTCTGTATCGTCTCCGCCAGTTTTTTTTTCCCCTCCCAGAGGGGCCTTGTCCTCCCTCGTATGGAGAATGCATCTCATGTGTGTGGGGGCTCCACACACACAACTCCCTTGGACAGAGTAGAACCTAAGGCTCTTCGTCTCATCATCTCCCCTCCTCTTATTGACAGTCTCCTACCTTTTCAATTCCGCCGCAGTGCTGCAACTTTTTCTATCTTCTGCCGACATTTTCATGCGGACTGATCGTCTGAACTTGCCAAGTGCATGCCTCCCCCCCTCCCGCGGCTCCGCTGCACTCGACTTTCTACTTTAGCTCATCTCTTTACTGTCTAAATCACTTATGCAAGAATTAACCAGCATCTCCATTTTTTTATCCCTTCCTCTGGTAAACTCAGGAACAGCCTCCCTCCCTCTGTATTTCCTCCTGCCTACGAATTGAACTCTTTCAAGAGAAGAGTGTCAAGGCACCTCTTCTCCAGTAACTGACCTCTTTTTAAGTCTCTCATTATGATTTTTTCTCTATTGGCGCAGCGATTAGCGAGCTTTTTTTGTTGTTGCCCTTGAACTGTCTCCCTTACTGTAAACAAAAAATAGTTGTATAAATTCAGGTTCAGAAAATAAATAGGCCAAAACTGGTTCACGAACAGAGTGTTGGATGAGTCGAACACACTTGAGTAGCTATTTGGTTGAGGCAAACAAAGATGAAACCTTTAAACGGAGACTAAATGTATTTATGGACGGGAAGGGAATTTGGTGAATAACCCATCCTCGGGAGCTACCTTGCGTAGCCGTCTGGCCTCTTGTAGTCTCCTTATGTCCTGAGTAGGTGTGTCAAGGGGTCCTGCTTAGAAAGTCAAGGGTCATCACAATGCGAATCACCCCCGACAAGCTTACCGATTACTGAAGAATCTCCACTCTGGCTCCCTTTAGGGTTAGCGCTATCCGATCAGCAGCTGTCTGCCTCAAGTCGGACATGGATGGGAAAGGGCTCTTTGAGTAGTTGTATATGGCTGTCATATGCAACTCGGTATTCTCAGGTATTCTCTCACATCAACTGGTCTTTCCAAAGGTAGAAAAGAAGATCAATCGGATTTTAATGAGTTTTTAAAGTTCCTTGTACAGAAGTAGGGTCACACTACCACCAGGATCATAAAACTACCCGAAGATATGCCTCCCACAACTCCAACGAAAACCTTTTCACGTGTGGGTGTGTCAGACCGAAAATGTTTAAGAATATGATCAGTATTCTCATTTGCTTCCACCTCTCACATCAACTATATCTGAAGGCCGAAAAGAAGAGTATTCGAGTTCTAATGAGCGTTTTTTCGTTCATGGTACAGAGGAAAGGTCAAACTACCACCAGGGTCATAAAACTACCTTTGTGAATGTCTCCCAGAACTCTAACGAAAGCCTGGTCAAATGTGAGTGTGTCAGCCCCAAGATGTTTTTTTTAAGTATGTGACCTTCAGCCCCCCGCTAGGTGGTGTGATCCTCCCTGGATATAGTAACATTGGTGAGGATGGAACTTCACCAGGTGTCAGTCGGTCACTGGGACGAAGCAAACGCTGTCATTATTGGCGCTGCTGTGTTGAGTCCTTGGTGGAGTGTAAAGGCCCGTTCACACTGTGCCGACTCTGGGCCACGACAACCCAGCGACTTTTACATTTGACAAGTTGGTTCCCACGCTCCAAGAAAGGTGAGGAGGTTATATTGGCGTCTTGGTGTCTTGCTGACTGTCTAGGACATTCGGCCAACTACTATCCATATCAGACCCTATGACATACCGTTTTTCGCAAATATCTTTCAAACGAAGACTCGGATCAGCATGGGACTTTGGCGCAGATTGTTTCACACACTCCGCTAATTTTTGACGCTCTTGTGCAATGCTAGATGCGGTTAATTATGGCGTTTACTCTTGACTGTGATGGCAAAACCTGCGTGAGCCACTTACACATTCGAACAGGTGAGGCGTGACGTATTTGTGACGTGTATCCACCACCTACCTCCACCCCTGGCTTCCCCTACTCCCATCCCTCCCTTTATCTCCCCCCTCCTTCTCCCCCGCACTCTCTCCCCCCCGTCTCTCTCTCTCTCTCTCTCTCTCTCTCTCTCTCTCTCTCTCTCTCTCTCTCTCTCTCTCTCTCTCTCAAACACTTGTGCTGTACACGAGATATGAATCTATGCACACGTACTACGACTTGAATTAATGGCAGATAAATAGAAATTATATCCCGTCTGCAACAGCATCAACAGTGATGACGAGGATGACCTGTTTGTCGATGGTGATGAATGTTGAAGTAACAGCCTATGTGGTCAGTTATTTACATTATTAATCCACCCATCATATACTCGCTATCTATTTTTGTTTGCTATGACTTTTCAACATGTCTACATGAACACAGCGTATGGCAGTCTTTTCCTAACATCAGAATAAATTATTCATAATTTCTCCAATTTCGTTTCACGTTTTTACTCTGCAATGAATTCCCGCTTCAATCCACCCCTATTCCATTCCGTCTCTTACGCGATTTCTTATAAATAATCAAGCGTCAGCTACGTGCTTCATCCCATCATACGCTCAACGTAACCTGTGGGAAGGAGGGTCATATACTCGTACAACTTTCAATGGGTGTACAATTGCCAAACAAACCTCACACAGCACTTAAGCAACATTCAGTTACGCTGGAGCAGGAATCAAGGTCGTGTGCATAAAACACCCTATCATACTTATCCTATAGTTTCGAGTTATCCGCCATTATAGACAAGTTATATGTGTGCAACGCTTCACATCGCATGTATACCAAGAGAGAGAGAGAGGGGGGGGGGGGGGGAGAAAGAGGGCGGTGGGAGAGAGTGCGGGGAGGAGGAGGGAGGGAAATGGAGGGATGGGAGTAGGGGAAGCCAGGGGTGGAGGTAGGTGGTGGATACACGTCACAAATACGTCACGCCTCACCTGTTCGAATGTGTTAGTGGCTCACGCAAGTTTTGCCATCACAGTCAGGAGTAAACGCCATAATTAACCGCATCTGGCATTGCACAATAGCGTCAAAAATTAGCGGAGTGTGTGAAATAATCTGTGCCAAAGTCTCATGCTGATCCGAGTCATCGTTTGAAAGATATTTGCGAAAAACGGTGTGTCATCGGGTCTGATATGGATAGTAGTTGGCCGAATGTCGTGCTAACCCTCACGACTCCAGACTCCCGTCACGACGTCGGCGCAGCAATCGGCAACAGTCTCAAGACCTCTTTCAAGACATGCCCGACCCTTTCACATCAACACCCAAGACCTCGTGTACCCTAGAGTCGTGGGTTGTCGTGGCCCAGAGTCGGCACAGTGTGAACGGGGCTTAAGGGTCATGTTCTTAATGACAAGGCTGGGGCAAGTGTCCGTTCCATAGTATAGGGTTCATTGCATATGGTAATGATAATAATAAGAAGGATGCAAAAGGATATGAAGGAAAATACCAATAATTATATAGAGAACTCAAATGCATGCAACGTACCTGTTCAAACCTGTGGGGAAAAATAATATATAACACTAAAACAACAGATATATGATGCATGACATAACAGGAATAACATATGATGATAATGATAAAATGAAGAATAGGAAGTAGGTGAATGAAATAATAATAAGGGGAAGAATTAGAGAAGCAGAACAAATAGTAGTGGGCTAGAAGAAATAGTAGTAGTAGAAGTAGGTTATTCCAAGTAATAGTAGTAGTAGTAGTAGTAGTAGTAGTAGTAGTAGTAGTAGCAGTAGTAGTAGTAGTAGTAGCAGTGGTAGTAGTAGAAGTAGTAGTAGTAGTAATAGTAGTAGTAGTAGTAGTAGTAGAAAAAAGAAGAAAAAGAAACAATAAAACACAAACAATTCTTCAATTAGCACTTACTGTTCGTTGTCTTCGTGGTGGTGATGGTGGTGGTGACGACCCGCAACACACACAGCACGCAGGAAGCTCGTGAGGAGATCCCTGAACGCCCTCACACACACACACACACACACACACACACACACACACCAATTACTATTCCTACATACCTTACATAAATAAAATGGTGCAATATACTCTCATTATTATTCTTTGTCTCGGTTTTCCTGTTTAATGTGAAAAAAAGGAGTTACCATGTCTGCATTTGCCGAGAGAGAGAGAGAGAGAGAGAGAGAGAGAGAGAGAGAGAGAGAGAGAGAGAGAGAGAGAATCATTATCATCACCATATCCTCCTCCTCATCATTTATACATATTCTCCACTTCCATCTCCTTCACCACCATCATCACCACACTCACTCAATATTAAGCCACCATCACCATACCTTCACCATCTACACCATCGTCACCACATTCTCACTATTCAACCATCACCATATCCTCAACACACACACACACTCGCTCGGTGGTGTGTGAGGGCTTAAAACAGACCCCACGCTTCATCCCTTGCTGTGTGTGAGGCGGGCGATGGACTAGCCTAGCCTACTAATCCTGGCCCTAGCCCTGTGTCCTCTTCCTCTTCCTTCCTTTTCTTTCTGGTTACTGTGTCCGCTTCCTCTTTCTCTTCTTGCTTCCTCTTCTTTCTGGCTTACACACTCATTTCGTCTTCTTACTCCTCCTTTGTTTTCAGTATTTTTTATTTATATTTGCGTTATTATTATTTTTTTCCATGTTTGTCTTATCATGCATGTCTCACTTTATTTCCTTTCACTTTCTTCACTGTCGACACTTTCCCTGCAGTTTTTCCATCGACATTTCCTTCACTATCTATTCACTTGTTCTTTGCACTTATTCACTCCCTCCACGACATCTATTCACTTATCCTTGAACATATCCATTCATTTATATTTTCCACTTTTTCACTTCACGGTATCTAATTCTCTTATCCTTTGCACTTTATTTATTCACCTCAATTAATCTATCACTGCTTCGATCGTTTTCACGGCTTACACTAACTTTCAAATAGCCTCGTCTGATTCACACACACACACACACACACACACACACACAGTTTTAAGCCCCGTTCACACTGTGCCGACTCTGGGCCACGACAACCCAGCGACTTCGGAAACACGAGGTCTTGGGTGTGAAATGTTGATATGAAAGGGTCGCACATACTTTCCAACCATATGCGAACCTTCCACCTCAAGATTTCACACCCAAGACCTGGTATACATCGAGTCGCTGGGTTGTCGTGGCCCAGAGTCGGTAGTCGGTACAAAGTCCAATTGACGTACGAAGTGATAGACAATGGCATCACCTCTGATATATCTTAACGAAACGTACTATTATACATTAAAAACACTAATGGTCCATATTTTCTTCTCGTTATAGGAAAAAAAAACTGATGTATGCAGTAAAACACCACGGAAATATAAAACACAAGCAACTGGTATAGGGAACAAAACGTCCTTAAAAGAGAAAAGAAACCAATATAATTCTGTCCAGTCTGAACCACAATCAACGAAAATCTATATAATTACATGATCTTAAATATAAACATAATGAAGTATAAAAGATGTAAATTATGCGTGAATAAAGACGAAAACTATAAATGACCACACACACACACACACACACACACACATCTAAACTTCCTTCCTCTAATTTAACTCGAAATCCTTCCGCCGCCATAACAACCCGACGCTCGCCGCCCCGCCCCTCTTCTCCCCGCCGCCACCCTCACCTCCTCCTCGCCTTTTCCACGCTTCTTCAGTGCTACAAGCCTCGCCTTCGCCAGCGCCGTGACCTCCGCGGCGCAACACAAACACCAGAAATAAAAACTGCGCGGCCCCGCCATCAGCAGCCACGGCAGAGGCGACGCGGCGGGGCCACGGTTTCCCGCGTGGCCGCTCCGCCTTGGGACGATGAACACTGAGGGAATCGTCAACTCAAGTAGCGAACTTATCATATTTTTAGTGTTGTTTTATATATTATTTTTATTTATTTATATGTTGGTTGTCAGCAAAAAATGTTATATATCACGTGAATAAGAGAGAGAAGGGGGTAGCGAGCTCCTCAGAGGAGATGATGGGGTGATGTGGCAGAGCGCGGCGCAGGGGAGCCGTGCCTAAAGGCTCAAGTTAGATTCGACAGACTATAGTTAAAGGATATCAGGAGATAATTAAAAACAAATTATAATACGGAAGACAAGTAGAGCCATTTAATTGCCACACATATATAACATTATTAACCTTTGAAGCATAATGAAGAAACTCAAATTCTTACAAAACATAACTGATAGGAAAATTGTATAGGAATAAAAAAAATAATCTAATTGCCATAAACCTAAAATGAAAAACATTAACAAACAATAATTAACCCAAATTCTACGTAAATGAACACGTGAGGGAACCATCGCCCCGCCGCGGTGCATGGCGGTGTTGTGAGAAATAGCTCCTTGCAAAAATGAGTCGCTCCGCTGTCCAGCACGCATGCGCACTGGGGAACACAGAGCAGAAAAACACATTGATATGCCTGCTTTTGTTCTAGTTTGTGATCTTTATGGTGGTTGACATTGCCGCCAGAAGACAACACACCAGACCAATATGCCAAACAAGCCATAACTGAGTGACCATCAACGTGGGGTAATTCTTTCTATAATATTTTCCTTATTTGTTTGTTATAAAGCCCTCTCTTGATTAAAATCTGATGTTTGTGCTGTGTATTGGAGACGGAACAAGACAAGTAAACGATGGCGGTGAGGGAAATTCAGAAAAAGTAAGCAAGCTGAACCTCTCTCTGCGAGCTATTTTGCGGCTGCGAGTTGACTCCTATAACACAGTCGCCTCTGCCGTGGCTGCTGATGGCGGCGCGGCGCAGTTTTTGTCTTTGGTGTTTGTGTTGCGCCGCGGAGGTCATGGTGCTGGTGAAGGCGAGGCTTGAAGGACTGTAGCGTGGAGAAAGCGAGGAGGAGGTGAGGGTGGCGGCGGGGAGCGGGGAGAGGCAGTGTTGGGAGGGGAAGAGTGGCTGGGCGGGGAGCGTTGGGGTGGGATGGCGGCGGGAGGGGGTAATATTGAAGAGAGGGTATGCAGCCACTTCTTGCGAAGTTAATTCTTACACTATGGATTCTTTATTGGTCCTTGAAGGCTGTGCAGTAACAAACGACTTCCGGAAAATATAAGGGGGGTCGAGAGGGAGGAAGCCACCCATTGGGGGGTCCTGGGGCGCGAAGCCCCTCCGTTAAGGCGACCCCCGCTAGGCAGGTTAGGTTAGGTTTGTTAAATTTATTCGGCCTGCGATGTGGGGTGGCGGAAAAATACGCAACGCGGCCCACAGGACGAGACGAGGCGGCGGCGGGGATGGTCCATTCAAAAGTTTGGGTCCACCATTACGCTGGCTGGTGGTAACGGGTTTGAGCGGGGCGGCGCGGGTGTGCACTTCAGGCATTGAAGTCAAATTATTTAGTGATTTCCGGAAAAAAAATGTTATCTCCCTAGTAAAGAGCATCATATTTTGTCCAGAAATAAAGTCAATGTATCGAAATTAGTAGGCTACCCTCTCTTTAATAATTCCCGCGGAAGGATTTTTTTTTTTTTATCAATTTAAAGTAAAGGAAGGAGGTTAACATGTGTGTGTGTGTGTGTGTAATCCCCCACTGCTTGATGACGAGCTGGCCTCGTCATCGCCAGCAAGTACCTACCTCCCGAAAATAGCAAGGCTCATCTCATTATGATCTGTGGGCACCGTCGGGACCTGCACACGCCACACACCCCTTGGTCCCCTGTGCTGTAGGGGGGACAGTAACCACTCCTTGGCAGCAGATGATATCTCGCCCTGAGCGGGGCTCGAAGTCTCGAACCCCATGCCGCCAGGCTGGAGGCTGACGGGGCAGAGCCGTTTCTGAATCGGCAGAAGTGCGCGGAGATGGCCAAGATGCCCCCTGCCTGGTCAGCTCTTTGCACCATGGCGGGGGAACGCGGGGCCCAAGAGGCCCAGTGTGACACGGCTGTGTTTGTGTGTGTGTGTGTGTGAGAGAGAGAGAGAGAGAGAGAGAGAGAGAGAGAGAGAATTAGACGATTAGGCTTTTTGAAAATGAGTGTTAACAGTGAAAGTGATCGAAGTTCGAAGAGGTGATAGATAAAATCTAGTGAATCAATAAAGTGCAAAGAACAAGTGAATAGATCAAGTGAAGTGTCGATGGAAAAACTGCAGTGAAAATGTCGATAGAAAAGAAAGTGAGAGTAAGGAAAAAAAAGTTAGACATGCATGAAAAGACGAACATTGGAAAAAAATAACGTTAATATAAATAGCCTGAAAAAAGAAAAAAAATAAGAGGAGCGAGAAGACGAAGTGCGTGTGTAAGACAGAAAGAATAGAAAGGAAGAAGAGGAAGATGAAGAGGACATTGCTCAGAAAGAAGAGGAAGAAGAGAAAGAGGAGGACACAGGGCTAGGGCCAGGGTTAGTAGGCTAAGCTAGTCCATCGCCCGCGTCACACACAGCAAGGGATGAAGCGTGGGGTCTGTTTTAAGCCCTCACACACCACCGAGCGAGTGTGTGTGTGTGTTGAGAATATGGTGATGGTTGAATAGTGAGAATGTGGTGACGATGGTGGAGGTGGTGAAGGTATGGTGATAATGGCTGAATAGTAAGAATGTGGTGATGGTGGTGGTGAAGGAGGTGGAGAATACGTATCAGTTATGATGATAATGGTGGGGGTATGGTGTTGATAGTGATTTTCTCTTTCTCTATTTCAATTTTTTTAATTAACAGAAAACAACAAGAAGACAAATGCAGACATGGGTACTTTTTTTAAATTTTTTTTTTTAACAGGAAAACCGAGATGAAGAAGAATTAGAGTATATTGTAGGCTACTATTTTATGTATGTAGGAATATAAATTGTTATGTGTGTGTGTGTGTGTGTGTGTGTGTGTGTGTGTGAGGGCGTTCAGGGATCTCCTCACGAGCTTCCTGTGTGCTGTGTGTGTTGCGGGTCGTCACCACCACCATCACCACCACGAAGACAACGAACAGTAAGTGCAAGTTGAAGAATTGGTTGTATTTCATTGTTTTCTTCTTCTACTACTACTAGTTTTTGTTCTGCTTCTCATTTTTCATCTTGTTATTTCTTTCACCTACTTCCTATTCTTCATTTTATCATTATCATGTTATTCCCATTATATCATGTATCATGTTTCTGTTGTTTTAGTTATTTTTCCCAACAGGTTTGAACAGGTACGTTGCATGCAATTGACTTATTTATATTATTATCGTTATTTTCTTTCACATCCTTCCTATTCTTTTCTTTATTATCATTACCATGTGTTATTGTGCAATTGTTTCGATGTTATTTTCTTTCCCGAGAGGTTTGATTAAGCAGGAGTGTTTAATTGATTGATTAACCTTTACACGGTTATGACGTTAATGATTAATGTTCACACAAAAAAACCAGGACCACGATTGGTATGACGTTAATTAACGTCATGTTCATATTTCTAAACTGAGTACAATACTATCGCTATTAGATGATTTTTTAAAACTTCCTTCGTACGGAGACCTCTGTCAGTCACTCACAGCTCGGATATAATCATACTCTCTACTGGATTAAAATCCCTCCCTTCCCCGGGTGATGTGCGGGCGGCAAATGTTACGGTGCGCTTGTTTCCCGCGCGACGCGCTCATCAAAACACATGTATACGTCACCGTGGCCACCTCTGCCTCGCACTCTCTCCACTTTCTTAATTTTCGCCATGGAGGAGGAAGATCACGCAATGGAGGAATGCTTGTTTTCTCCCTCAACCCTTGAAGACTCCGATGAAGACCCTGACTACACCCTGTTGTCACAAGAGATGGACACATCGAGCGACGAAGATGAGCTATTGCAAATGAAGCGAGGCTGCCGGGATGGTGATGATGAGGGGATGGAGGATGACAGTGAAGCATCAAGTGAATTTGAAGTAGTACCAACCTGGCTGCTTCCTGCAAAGAGACAACGCGCTACCACATCTACACAGTCTGGGTCAGCAGCATAAGCGTGGTGCAACAGACACAACAGGTTAGTGTTTGCAGTTGGGCGTTTCCTCCTTTACATTGTGACATAATGTTTCCTTTGTGTTCAGACAAGTGTGGACTTAGGTGTCCTATTAGTTTTCTGTTAGCCAATCGAACTGTTCTGATAGATTGCCATGTTTGGGGAATTCCACAAAAGTTCACAAAACTAATAGGGATTCATAGAGTACAGTGGAGCACAAGATCAGGCAATTTATGAATTAATAATTATTTTCCTATAAATGTGCAAGTCTTCCAAATGTCTTGCACAAAATGATTATATACTAAATACAAGAGAGAGAGAGAGAGAGAGAGAGAGAGAGAGAGAGAGAGAGAGAGAGAGAGAGAGAGAGAGACACACACACACACACACACACACACACACATAGAACCTATTGGGAAAATTGTCATCGCCATGCTGTGGCGTCGCGTGGTGCCACAAAAAAATGCCCGTGTTAATGCGTCCTTAGTTTCGAATTTCTTCTGCATACGTTTATTGAATGAAACTAAGCTGTTATAGTTGTAGCATTTTACTCCTGCTAAGAACTTGCCACATAAATTACTCTACTATACTCCACCTCCAAAATGTCTGCTGAAAACTCGCTAAAGCTAATGTCATAGTGGCAGGTTAAGCAGGATCGTTTTCACCAATTGCCATCACTGCTGCACACTCGTTTGTCCAGGATCTGCTATGGTCTTCCCCCCGCAGCCCCGTGCCGCCCACATCACACACTGCCAACGGTGCCTCCCGCAGCCCCGTGCCACCCACACCCCACACTGCCAACGGTGCCTCCCGCAGCCCTGTGCCGCCCACACCCCACACTGCCAACGGTGCCTCCCTCAGCGCCGTGTCGCCCACATCGCACCTTGTCAATGGTGCCTCCCGCAGCCCCGTGTCGCCCACATCGCACCTTGCCAATGGTGCCTCCTGCAGCCCCGTGTCGCACACATCGCACACTACCAACGGTGCCTCATGCAGCCCGCACCTCCGGCACCGCACCCTGCCAACGATGCCTCCCGCACCCCATCAAACGCTCCTTCCACCGCCTCGGATACATCCTTTGTCACACCTTCACCACTAGCCTCGCCTGACCCCCCCGCTCTTTAATGCTGTACGTCGACCAGATTCTACCAATACTCTTGTCACCCTTCACGATCGTGTTGACCTGAGTAATTATGACCTTGACAGTGAAGACAGCGACAATGACAGTAACAGTGGAGAAGCTGACGACTCCGCGGTAGTTTATCATAGAAGCGTGGAACAGGAGCAGCATAGCAGCCAGCCTGCCGTCAAACGTCACCAGCAAGAAGACAAATGCCTCAAGACAGCGACAGTGATATGCATGACGAGCCCCGAATGCAGCAGCAGCAGCAGCAACCTGAACGCTTTTTCACTCAGACATTTTGTTGCACGCTTGCCTGCAAAGATTGCTGGCAAGCAGTCACAGCTTCGTTGCTACGTGTACAGCAACACCGGAGCGCTGCCGGGACACCAGCTACATATGTGAGGCTTGTGGCGTACCGCCGTGTTTGTTAGATTGTTTCAAAGACTATCACACACAACTTCAATTAAAAAAAAATTATTGCATATGAATGATGGACAGTGACAGAATCTTTCTCTTATTTTTTGTTTGCTCTTTGCTTCATTTCTATATACGGTACTTTTTTTTATCGAAGGTGGATAGTATATTTGTGGAAGGCATGTTAATTCATCTGTAAATACTTTCTGATACTCCTATCCCATAACTAACAAATATTACACGGTAGACTGGAAGATTATTGGTCTCCATAGGGATATTTTATCTCGAACTCTAGATTATTAGCAAATAAGGTTTCTTTTTCTCTGAACTTTTTTGTATCATTTTTATCAAATGTACTTACCCCCAGTAAATAATCTAAATGCTTTGTAAAGAAATCTCTCTCTCTCTCTCTCTCTCTCTCTCTCTCTCTCTCTCTCTCTCTCTCTCTCTCTCTCTCTCTCTCTCTCTCTCTCTCTCTCTCTCCTGGATCATGCTTCCAGCTTCACATCACACTTTTTTCTTTACTATTATCTACTTTTATACACTCTCCTTGTACACGTTGTTCTACTGTAATCTAACAGGGATTATTGTTCCATGAGGGAGGCAGCATGAATCATAACTAGGTACAGAAAAAAGTGATGATAAAAAAATGCACTGTGACATTAGCTTGTCTGGCAACAAGCGCAACAAACCACCACCTATTTCCTCTAGACTACAACATCTGCTAGTGGTTTCATGCTTAATTAATGTTACTTTTACAATATATATTTATTACTATTGTGTTCTTCCCAGCATTACATGTGTCTCTCTTGTTAGCATCATCATTGTTCTCAGGCTGAATACATATCATTCTTTATCACCATCATCATCATCATCACCATCAACAACTTGTCATTTTTCCATAGGGAGGAAGGAAGAGGAGAAAGAGAAAAAAGGGACACAAAGGACACAAAGGAAGAACAAACAACAGCAGACCTGCTGGTCCTTACGAGGCTGTTTGTGACAAGCTACACTAACTATCTAATCAAAGGTGGAAGATGAAGGACTGCAAAGGCGAAGGCTCCTCCCCACCCCCCCATCCCTCCAGCCAAAGCTGGCAGGAAAGGAAAAAGAACCATGCAGCATGGAAAAACTGCATGGAAATTATGTAGGAAAGAGGAAAGAACTACCAATACTGCTACCACTAACCGGGCGATAAAAGCGGACAAGGACACCAGTATTCGAAAGAACTTAACGTTATTACGACAATGAGTAAAATCTTAGTTGCTGGTTGGATTCAAAACACTTGTCTAATCTATTCTTGAAGGCCGTAACTGTTGCACTATCAACGACATCACAGGGTAGAGAGTTCCAATCATTAACAACTCGATTGAAGAAGAAGTGTTTAGCTTCTTGCGACGAGAATCTTTTACCACTTATCTTCAAATTGTGATTTCTTCTTGTTCTATTTGATCGATCAATTGTAAAGTAATCTTCCGCATTAATATCACTGAATCCTTTAATTAAACATTTTAAACACTTCTATTAGATCGCCTCGCATTCTTCGTTTTGATAGACTGAATAAATTTACTTCTTTAAGCCTTTGTTCATATGATAAATTTCTCAACCTAGGAATCATCTTTGTTACTCTTCGTTGGACCCGTTCCAACTTTTCTATGTCTTTTCTGTAATAGGGAGACCAAAACTGTACACAGCACTCTAGACGGGGTCGAACCGACGAATTATACAGTTTTAATATTACTTTTTCCGATTTATTATTAAAGACTCGTCCGATGAAGCCAACCAATTTGTTTCCAGTTTTAACTACCTCTGAACAATGCTGACCGGGCTTTAAATCGCTTGATATAGTGATTCCAAGATCCTTTTCTTTACTTACTGCAGAAAGTTGTTGGCCATTCATTACGTACCGAAGAGGAAGAGGAAGGGAGTGAGGTAGGAAGAGGAGGGAGTGAGGGAGGAAGAGGAGGGAGGAAGGGAAGAAAAGGAGGGAAGAAGAGGAAGGAATATGAGAGGAAGAGGGGGGAGTGAGGGAGGAAGAGGAGGGAGGAAGGGAAGAAGAGGAAGGAATGTGAGAGGAAAAGGGGGGAGTGAGGGAAGAAGAGGAGTGAGGAAGAGTAGTGAGTGAGTGAGGAAGGGGAGGGAGTGAGGGAGGAAGAGGAGGGAGGGAGGGAGGGAGAGGAGGGAGTGAGGGAGGAAGAGGAGGGAGGGAGGGAGGAAGAGGAGGAGGAAGTGAGGGAGGAAGGGGAGGGAGTTAGGGAGGAAGAGGAGGAGGAGGAGGGAGGAAGAGGAGGAGGAAGGGGAGGAAGGGAGGAAGAGGAGGAGGAAGGGAGGGAGGAGGAGGAAGGGAGGAGGGAGGAGGGAGGAAGAGAGAGAGAGAGAGAGAGAGAGAGAGAGAGAGAGAGAGAGAGAGAGAGAGAGAGAGAGAGAGAGGATCAGACACCGCTTCAAAAGGAATCGAATACGCTCAATTTCACCTCCTTGCCCATCCCTTACCTTCCCTTATCCACCCCATTCGGAGTCGCAACCTCAAAATTTCCTGGTGTCGGAGTCGGAACCTCAAAATATCCTGAAGTCGGAGTCGGAACCTCAAAATTTCCTGAAGTCGGAGTCGGAACCTCAAAATTTCCTGAAGTCGGAGTCGGAACCTCAAAATATCCTGAAGTCGGAGTCGGAACCTCAAAATATCCTGAAGTCGGAGTCGGAACCTCAAAATATCCTGAAGTCGGAGTCGGAACCTCAAAATATCCTGAAGTAGGAGTCGGAACCTCAAAATATCCTGGATTCAGATTCGAAGTCGGAACTTTCTCGATCCGACTCCACACTCCTGGTTACTAGTCATTACTTTCACCCCTAGCCAGCCAGCTACAAAGAACAAAGAACGGGATGCCAGAAGAGAGGTCAGTTTCACATTAGTACTTAGATAATAAAAAGATTTCCTGTGTGGTTTCCTAAAATTTCCTTTCTTTATCAACGCCAAACACTATACAAGGAATTTTCGTCGTATTTTGTGTTTGGTTGGCGAGGTGACAAACTTGATGTATTGGACTGTTGAGCCGGCCCTTAGGGTGCGGCCACACTGCACTCGGTTTGGTGGGAGGGTAGAGGGTAGGGGGACGCCTAGCGGGTCAGAGGCAAGAACAAACACATGTTATCTAATACGAGTGGCAATACAGGACGCGGGTAGCGGGTTCCCTCCAAGCTTACCCGCTACCCGCGTCCTGTATGGCCACTCCTATTAGATAACATGAGTTTGTTCTTGCCTCTGACCCGCTAGGCGTCCCGCTACCCTCTACCCTCCCAGCAAACAGCGTGCAGTGTGGCCGCACCCTTAGTCATTACTTTCACCCCCGGCCAGCCTGCCAACGATCCCCGCATGGCAGCCTCCCGGAAAGGATTCTCCTCCATAAGGTAAGACCGCACCTCGAGTATGCAGTGCAGTTCTGGTCTCCCAATTATAGAAAGGACATTGCTTTACTGGAAAGGATTCAACGACGCGCCACAAAGATGATTCCAACCTTCAGGGCTCAACCGTACGAGGAACGACTCAAGCGACTCAATCTCTTTACACTGGAGAAAAGACGCCTACGAGGGGATATGATTCAAGTCTTCAAGTATCTAAAAAAGTTCAATAACGTCGATTACTCCAAATTCTTTGAACTGCAAACCAACTCAAGAACTAGAAATAACGGTTTACCCATTCAGTCGAGTCGATGTAACACAGACATTGGAAGGAGTTTCTTTGCAAACCGAGTCATCCGCCACTGGAACAATCTTCCTTCAGAAGTAGTAAATGCGAATACCATCAACTCCTTCAAATATAGAATCGACCGTCATTTCGCTGCGTCGGGAGTAAACTGAATAACGAGGGGCTTCCATCTGCTCCTCAATATCGAGGTGCTTTCATCTGCTCACCAAGCCCCAAGTGGCGGTCGAGCAGATTAAATCACCCAAGCGGGCGACCTCGTAATGAGCCAATAGGCTTTCTGTTGCCTGCATTTCCATGTTTCCATGTTTCCATCTGCTGTCCCGTTCCATAAACCTTCCTATCTTAAGCCCCTCCCTGAGCCGCGTCTTGGCACGAACTTGCTAACATCCGACTTATAGACACTGCTGAGGCCCCCTTCACACTGTGCCGACTCTGGGCCACGACAACCCAGCGACTTTTAAAAAGTCTCCCTTCACTGTACCGACTCAGCATCCGGCGATCGTTTTCTAGACCTATTTCAGACCATGTGCGACCTTTTCATATTAATTTTACACCCGAGACTTCGTGTACTTCAGAGTGGTGGGCTGTCGTGGCCCAGAGTCGGCACAGTGTGAAGGGGGCCTTGGTCTACATATGCTGTCCCGCTCCATAAACCTTCCTATCTAAGCCCTTTCCTGAGCCGCGTCTTGGCACGGACTTGCTAACATCTGACTCACTTCCGCTGTTCTACTTCGTGTGTCAACCAGCGTGTGTATGTGTGAGGGGGAGGAGAAGGGGGTGTAGTAATTTATGGCGCCAGTACGCACCAAGGACCAATTTTTGGGTAATGAGCTGAACCCTTGACGTTGCACTCTGTGTAGTTTATTCGGTGCAACCTGATAATATGTAGGCGGCATCGTAAGCAAGTACAAGTCATGACCACCTGTCATATTTAGTACATACAAGTTTTACAATAAATGGAGGAATACTGGAGTAACATCTAAACTTGGATGCGGCAACAGCCATATCTCCTTCAATTCTACAAAGGGTTCGTCACATTTCCTACACATAAACAAGCCTCCAGCACGTATCCCACACAGACACTGAGTACCCAGCGTATCTCCCACACAAAACGGTGCCTCCGGTGAAACTCCTACAGCGATGCTGTCATATTTCACACAATTTTCTGATCACGTAAAATGTACTAAAGTCAAATGCAAACGAAGGCTAAGTTTCTGTAGATGAAACTGTTGCATTATGTACAGAAAGCTGGAGAATATTAAACAACTTACGTATATGAAATGAAACTGTGAAACAAGTTACAATTGAACTTCACGAGCACATTCCATTGCAAGTAACTTTTTAAATGAATACCTCGAGCCTGTCCTTAGAGACAGTAAAAGTGGACATTTTACAGGGCAATAAACTGCTGCTGCCACGAGAGTAACAATGCAATCTGCAGAGGAGATGGTAGTGGTATAGTCTTCAGGATGTTGGGAGGGATGGGACCAAGGGCGCAGAGCTTCTACGCAAGACTCGCCGAAACACGGGCGGATAAGAAACAACAGTCAAGAAGCAGTGTGGTTGCCTGGATGAGATGCAGGCTGTCCTTCTCCCTCCCAAGGTTAGCCTTGGTCTGCTTGAGAGAAACCAGGTCACTTGCACCCAAAAATACCCACATTGCCGACCTGGACTTTGAGGCGACGGTGGTTGATGGCCGTATCCACCACAAGCTTTGTTAGCTTAAGAACAATGTGTTTAATAATGTTTGTTTTTCTAAATAAAGTTGGTTGTCGGCCACAGTCATTGGCGGGGCGGGGCCAATGAATTGCTTTGTGAAAGAATATGAGAAAAGATATCTCTCACAACGCAACTCTGACGGATGGAGGCCGTATTAAAAAAGTAGTAGTAGTAGTTGTTTCTGTTGTTTTTCTTGTTGTAGTATATGCAATGATGATAAAACAAGGAGTAGTACAAAGGAATACAAAGAAAAAGCAAACGGCAACAGACCTCTTGGTCCTAACTAGGCTGTTTGTTAATGCTACCATCTACTCTAATCTACGAGTCAGAGACACAGAACAGCAAAGGCGAAGGGTCCTCCCCTCCCACTTGTTACTCCAGCCGAGGCTGGCATGAAAAGAAAGAATACCATGTAGTATAGAAAAACTACAATGGAATTTTACATGGACAGAAGGAAGATCATACACGACAACTAAGCTAACACTACTTTCTGTTAGACCGGAGCAAAATAGCGGATGTTCGGGCTAGCTTCTAAATATTTGTCTAGTCGGTTTTTGAACGTGCAAACAGTTTCGCTTTCGACGACGTTTTGAGACAGACCATTCCATACATTGATGACACGGTTGAAGAAGTGCTGTGATTCATTTGAGTTGAAACGCTTCCTCGTTATTTTGTATCCATTGCTTCTTGTTACGCTTGATTGAGAGACTGTAAAATAATCATGAACAGTAACGTTATCGAATCCCTTGAAAATTTTAAACACTTCTATAAGGTCACCCCTTAGCCTGCGCTGTGATAAGCTGAATAAGTTCAGTTCTTTAAGTCTGTCTTCCTACGGTTTGTTTCGCAGTCTACGGATCATTTTCGTGGCTCGACGCTGCACCCTCTCGAGTTTATCAATATCCTTTCGGTAATAGGGAGACCAAAACTGAACGCAATACTCAAGATGTGGGCGAACTAACGAATTGTACAGTGTCAATATTACTTTTTCTGATTTGTGTTCAAATGTACGACCAATAAATCCGATCAGTTTGTTGGCAGTTTTTACTACTTCTGTGCAATGTTGGCTCGGTTTAAGATCGTTCGAAATTATTACTCCAAGATCTTTTTCTTTGTTGGCTTCAGAGAGTTGCACTCCGTTAATTGATAATGAATACGATCGTTGTTGATTCCGACATGCATAACCTTGCACTTTTCAATATTGAAATTCATTCGCCATGTTCGTGCACAACTACTTAAACGTTCGAGATCAGCTTGGAAGTGTTCTTTATCCATTGTCGTAGTGACTCTGCTGGCTATTTTTGTGTCGTCTGCAAATTTCGATATTTTACACGGTAGCCCCTCGTCAATGTCATTTACGTACACTAAAAACAAAACAGGTAAAAGTAGGAGAAATAAAAGGAGGAGGAGGAGGAGGAGAAGATGGAGTAGGAGGAGAGGAAGGAGAGGAGGAGGAGGAGAAGGAGAAAAAGAAGAGAGGATTAGAAAGGGAAGAAAATAATGATAAAAGCAAACAAAGAAATAAGAAAGGAATGAAGGGAGAAGGAAGGAAGGAAGAAAAACTAGAGAAAGAAGGAAGAAGGAAGGAAGGAAAAACAGATCTGCGTGTCGGCAGGGCTGAAGAATCACTGTCCTGGCCGGGGTGACCGCAATACAACACAAGGCACCCAGAACGCCACCCCTCCTTACTCTGGGGAAAAGTTAGTGGCTTCCTTCCTTGCCCCACGAATGGAGAGAAGAATAGTGCTGCGTCGAGCATTAACTTGACTTGCCTGGGTCGGTATACTCAGACGCTTCCATCTCTCACATCAACTCTTTGCAAATGCCAATAGTGTGATCATTCGGGTCCTCATGAGTGCTTTTTTACATTCATGGTACAGAAGAAGGGTCACACTACCACCGGGGGCATTAAGCTACCCCTGGAAATGACCCGAACTTGGGCGCCGAAAGGTCCAAGAGTACGGGCCATGAACTCGTGACGTAAGTCTATATACACCAAGTCAAGTCATACGCAGGCTTGTGGGAGGAGACACGGCCGAGGCGCGGTTTATGCGTGACACTGCTTGGAGCCAAACTAGAGAATGTAGAAACAAGGATTTAGAGAAAACGAGGAAAGGCAGACTAATTTAAATCAATCACTTCAACATGTCCTCCCTCACACCCCACACCGCCGTTTGTAGTCACTGAAATTACAGTCACGCAATAGCACGATAAAAAGATATTTTTTCGTTAGTGGCTTGCCTGAACACCCTGTGAAAGAAGGCGAGAATGCTCATCCAGAGTGCACATACGGCCCCAACTTTAGTCACCCCTGAACTGGCGTTTTTTTTTTTTTTTTGGCTCCAAGTGACGTCATCCCGCTGCTCCGCCCCAAAACCGCCTCCTGTGCGTACCGGTCTCAGTTTTGAAGCAGAGTGACTTGACTTGGTATATATAGACTAAGCTCGTGACAAAGTGAACATTTCTCCCCACGTAGACTCAACTCATGGTCAAAATTTCGACTTGAACACGCTGCCTCTCTTGGCGTAGGAAATGTGACTGGAGCCCTGAACGAATTGTGACAGAATAGATGTTGATGTGTAGGAGATGTGCTGAGTGTGTGTGTGTGTGTGTGTGTGTGTGTGTCGGAGAAACAGATCTGCAAAAGATGTTACTACTACCACGATTTTATTAGAGAAAGAGGAAGCGGAGGAGGAAGAAGAGGAGGAGGAAGAAAAAATGATGATGATGATGATGATGAGGAGGAGGAGTAAGAAGAATATATAAGAAAAACAGATACCAGAAGAACTGGAGGAGGAAAAAAATGGAAAGAACGAGGAGGAAAAATACTTCGGCAGAACAGATATGAAGAAAACAAGAGAAGGAGGAGGGGAGGAGTAGGAGAAGGAGGAAGAAGAGGAGTAGTAGGAGGAGGAGGCTGAGGAGGAGGAGGAGGAGGTAAAAATAGAAGATAGAAGATTGAGGTGTAAAATTTTGAGTGGGAGATAGGGGAACACACACACACACACACACAGAGAGAGAGAGAGAGAGAGAGAGAGAGAGAGAGAGAGAGAGAGAGAGAGAGAGAGAGAGAGAGAGAGAGATTTACTAGGTAGGAATATATCTTTAAACTGTTCTTTCTTCTTCCTTCTTTCTCTCCTTCCTTTCTTCCCTCTTCCCTTCCTTCCTTCCTTCCTTCCTTCCTTCTTTCTCTCCTTCCTTGCTTCCCTCTTTCCTTCCTTCCTTCCTTCCTTGCTTTTATATTTATTTCCTTCCTTTCCTCGTAATTTATCTTTTTCTCCTCCTCCTCAGCTTCTACCACTACTACTACTACTACTACTACAGCTTCTACCACTACTACTACCACTACTACTACCACTACTACTACCAATACTACCACTAGTACTCCTCCTGCGTCTCCTCTTCCTCCTCCTACTACTACTACTACTACTACTACTACTACTACTACTACTACTACTACTAATAATAATAATGATAATAATAATAATAATAATCCGTTTCATTTCATTCCATCAACAAAGCGGGACTTTTGATGAATGTGACACCTCCGCATATCTAGCTCGTAAATACGTGAATATCAATTGTTGTGATTGATATTCAAGCTATGTTTATGTATTAAAAAAAACCTCAGTCCTTATAAATCCCAAACATGCTGATTTTCATTGATAAACCATACAAGCACACGAAAAGACAAGCTTGTATCAAACAGTGTAGTCAGATCATACTCGAACGATCTGTGGCCTTTGAAATTCCTATATATATAATTAATCTCATTTCAGGTACATAAAAAGACATCTGGCTCTGCAAGTGCAAATAAAGGGTATTTTAATTTACTGCATGTAAATAACGATTAATATTCGAAATAGCATGAAATAGTCAATAATAACTGTTGATTGTGATGTTCGGCAAATTATCAAAATTCCTTATGTAATGGCACTTGCAGAGTCAGATGTCGTTTTTTGTACTTGCAATGAGATGAATTATAGGTATGTGAAATACTGATCTCTAATATAACAGAGATCGGTGATTTGAAAGGCCATAGATCGTTCGAGTATGTTCAGAATATACTTTTTGATGCAAGTTTGTCTTTTCAAGTGCTTGTATGATATATTATCGATGCAAATCGGTATGTTTGCGGTTTACATAAGAGAGTTTGAGGGTCCTTTGTATAAACAAACATTCAAATATAGAATCAAAATTAAAAAGTTGATCTTCACGCAATCATGAACTAACAATGCGCAGGTGCCACTACTTTCGCGAGTGTACAGATGGAATGAAACAGACTCTACTACTACTACTACTACTACTACTACTACTACTACTACTACTACTACTACTACTACTACTACTACTACTACTACTACTACCACTACTACTGCTACTACTACTACTACTACTACTACTACTACTACTACTACTACTACTACTACTACTACTACTACTACTACCACTACTACTACTACATCCCTTATCTCATTCTGCACGTGAAACACACCAGGTGAAGGCCTTATCTAATGTCTTCCTGCCCACCTGTCTGAGAAAATTACAGGTAAGATGGAAGAGGAGCTGATAGGGGCAGAGAGCGATAGGGAGTGTTGTCATGCATAGGTTGGAAGGAAAGTTAGGTAAGAAGGATAAAAGGAGGGAAGGAAGGAAGGAAGGAAGGGAGGGAGGGAAAGCTGGAAGGATGAATGGAAGAAGGAAGGATGAAAGGAAGGAAGGATGGCAAGAAAGAAGGAAGGAAGGAAGGAAGGCTGAGAAAGAAGAGAAAAAAGTATGGTCGAAAAAAATGAAGGATAAAGATGTGTAGAAAGAAGGAAGGTTACACAAATAACGTCTTTCACTCGTTCCATACCTGTCAGCGTTTATCTTTTTTTTTCTTATGCCATCTGATTCATTCAACTCGCTGGGCTGAGTGCTTTGAGCAGCTGTACCCGGCAGATCATCCGAGCTAGCAGCTGCAACCCGTTGGGCCACTAACAGTAGACCGTTGACGAGACCCCACACTTTTGACGAGGTCAGAGATCAAGCCATCGACGAAAGCCCAGCCTCTCTTGACGAGGTCAGAGAGGCTGTGGCAAAGTTGAGGGGTGGAGTGGGGAGCTGGTAAAAGCTGGAGGTGAGGCCATGATCCGCCGGGTGCATGCAGTCTTGCCTGCCGAATCTGGTACCATTCCTCCTGATTGGAAGAGGGGGCTGGTCGTCCCTATCTGGAAGGGAAAGGGGACCGCCGAGACTGCAACAACTACATTCACCGTGTTATTATACTGCTCAGTGTGCCAGGCAAGGTGCTTGTCCACTTATTGCTGATGCGAATTTGCAGCCAGCTGCTGAAGCTGCAGTGACCTGCACAGTCTGGGTTCACACCTGGTAAGTCAACAACTGACCGCATCCTAGCGCTTCGTGTACTGGTGGAGAGCCGACGTGAGTTTCGACAGGGAAAGTGTCGCTGGTGGAACCGCGGCGGGGAACCACAGCCTCGACTCACGAAATGAACGTGAAGAAAACCTGAAAATGGTCCCCTCCAGAAGAAGTCAGATTCAGAGCATCACGAGGCACTCTGGGACTTCTGCGTCGCTGCGGGAAAAAATGTCCTCCCCTTCCCCGCGCCTGCATGGGGTCCTCCTCTGCAGGTGTTGGCAGCCCCTCACTCTCGCACCAGTAATCATAACATGGGGCACCTTTGTCCCCCCCACCTCGCTCTGGTTTCCAATGTCAGAATGTAGTAGCCAGTGTAATTATAGCCGCCACTCACGCCCCAACACTTTGGTAGACGCTTGGCCTACAGACTTAAGCACTTAATCCTGCGCGTCACAATGATGAGAGATGCCTGACTAATTTTGAACCTCGGTGACATGTTAAACCCCCAGTCTTAAGCTGATCCTGGGGCTGCACCATGTCCCGTCTTGCTGCAGGTGGTGTTGATAGTGGTAGTACCAGTAGTAGTAGTGGTAATAGTAGTAGTAGTAGTAGTAGTAGTAGTAGTAGTAGTAGTAGTAGATTGTAAATAAATGGAAGTACGAAAGGCGAAGGAGGAGCAGAAGGTGTAAGAGAATGAAGAGAAGGAAGAAGAGCTGTACGAGAGAGAGAGAGAGAGAGAGAGAGAGCGCTAGTGACGTCCTGGAAACCTTCAGGTCAGTTCTGATAAAAAAGTAATAACCAAGAGACGAAAATAAAAATATCAAGATGCCTACCTTATGATTAATGTTACTCGTACTACTACTACTACTACTGAGTCGAGGCCTTTTACAAGCTTAGTCCGAGAACGCCAACTCCGGCTATATGGGCACGTGGCGCGCCTCCCGGACGTCGATCCTGCCCACAGGGTTGTTTGTACGAGACAACCCTGCGTGGAGGAGGCCAAAGGGACGCCCACGTAATTCAGGCTGGGGCAAGGTGATCGATACTGGAGGGGTTTGGGATAGATAGGGCAGCTGCGTGGGGGCTTGCTCGGGGGGACCGTTAGGAACTGAGGCAGCGAGTGAGTGAAGCGACGCGCCTCCTGGCATATGATCCCTGTTAGTTAGTTAGTTAGTATCTGTTTAATCTCTCCCACCATATAGCCATTTTTTTATGTCTCTCTCTCTCTCTCTCTCTCTCTCTCTCTCTCTCTCTATCTCTATATATCTATATCTATATCTCTATATATATATATATCTATATATATATATATATATATATATATATATATATATATATGCCTGTCTCAAATAACACGATGATCAGATATAGAGGAGAGATTTATCCACACGTTCTTTATCTTCTTCTTTTTTCAGTTCTTCTGTTTCTTTTTATTCATCTTCAGCTTTCATTATTTCCCTTGTTGTTGTTGTTGCTGTTGTTGTTGTTGTTGTTGTTGTCGACGCAGGGTCTAGAATATTCCCCAAGCCTTCCACGAGGGCGAGAGTTTATCAGGCGGTGACGCGGCAGAAGATAAACACAAAAATATCTCCCCAAGGATGTAGTTGCAGGGGCGAGTAGCGGCACCTTGGTCCTGGTCTTGGTCTTGGGTGATCTTCTGTATCTTTTTGTTATATTCGGGGTTACTATATCTCTGCATTGTTATTGTTACTATTATTGTTGTTATTATTATTATCAAAATTCTGGATTTAGACAGATCTGTATATCAGTGTTTGTAGGAAGAGCTGATTTTCATGACGTTTTTATATATATATATATATGTGTGTGTGTGTGTGTGTGTGTGTGTGTGTGTGTGTGTGTGTGTGTGTGTGTGTGCCTTTCTATTTGTCTGTCTGTCTGTCTGTCTGTCTGTCTGTGTGGGAGAAAAAGGAAAGAGTGAAGATACACGTTAACTCTTGCATTAGGAAGCTGGACAGTGTACGGATGAACTGGAGAAGATGAAAGAGTGGAGATACAGATTAGCTCATGCATTAGGAGTTGGACATCATGGGGATAAGCTTAAGTAAAAGGGCATGAGAGAATAAATTGACAGCTCAACACTTGCATCACGAAATTGGACAACATAGGGATAAGGTTAGGTTGAAGGGGATGAAAGAACGAAGGTACAAGTTAACTCTTGCATTAAGAGGTTGAACAAAATAGGAATAGGCTAAGCTGAGCAGAAGGGAGATGAAAGAGTGATGATACAAGTTAACTCTTGCATTAGAATGTTAACAACATAGTAATGAATGAGCTTGAGTAGATAAAAATATGAAGATACAGATAAACACTTGCATTAAGAAGTTGGACAGCAAAAAGTTGAGTTAGATAAAAAGGTGCGAAAGTTCGAAGATATGATACATTAGGAAGTTGGACAGCATATAGATAAACATGAAAAGAAGATGAAAGAGTGAAGATACAAGTTAACCTATGCATAAAGAAGTTGGTTAGTATGAAAATAAGCTTGAGTAGAAGGGAATGAAGGAGTTAGATACAGATTAACTCTTGCATTAGGAAGTTGCACAACATATGGATGAGCTGTAGTAGATGATGATGGAAGAGTGGAAATAGCAGTTAATTCTTGCATTAGGAAGTTGGACAACATAGGGATGAGCTAGAATAGATGATGATGAAAGAGTGGAAATACCAATTAATTTTTGCATTAGGAAGTTGGACAACATAGGAATAAGCTTTAGTAGAAGAGGATGAAAGAGTGAAAATACAGATAAACCTTTGCATTAGGAAATTGGACAACATGGAAGTGAGCTCGAACAGATGATGATGAAAGAGTGGAGATACAGATAAACTATTATATTAGGAGGCTGGACAGCATAGGAATAAGCTTAAGTAGAAGAGGATGAAAGAGTGAAAATACATAATACTATAAACCCTCGCATTA
This sequence comes from Eriocheir sinensis, assembly GCF_024679095.1. Lineage (NCBI taxonomy): Eukaryota > Metazoa > Arthropoda > Malacostraca > Decapoda > Varunidae > Eriocheir > Eriocheir sinensis. The sequence goes on from NC_066577.1 coordinate 3,971,922, forward strand.
GGATGTTGGACACACAGGAATGAGCTTGAGCAGAAGTGGATGAAAGAGTGAAAGTACAAGTTAACTCTTGCATTAGGAAGCTGGGTAGCTATAATAATGAGCTTGAGTAGAAGGGGATGGAGTTAAGATACAGATTAACTCTTGCATTAGGTAGCTGGACAACATATGGATGAGCTTGAGTAGATGATGATGAAAGAGTGGAGATACCAGTTAACTCTTGCATTAGGAGGTTGGGCAACATGGAGATAAGCTTGAGTAGGTGGGGATGCAAGAGTAAAGATACCGGTAAACTCTTGCGTTGAGAAGATGGACAGCAGTTAGCACATTCTGAGGAGCGGTTAGTATGAAAATACAATAAAAGATTGTCAGATAAGCAGTTCTAGGAAGCATTTCAGAGCGATAGGAAATGGTGGTCAGTATTTTTAGACGCTTCTGCCTCTCACATCAACTATTTTTAAAGGCCGAAAAGGCGATCAATCGGGTTCTAATGAGTGTTTTTTAGGTTCATGGTACAGAGGAAGGGTCACACTACCACCAGGGTCATGAAACTACCTCTGGAAATGCTTCAAACTCCTACGAAGGCCTTGTCAAATATGTATTTTTTAGATTCATGGTAAAGAGGAAGGGTCACACTATCACCAGGGTCATGAAACTACCTCTGGAAAGGGTCCAAAACCCTACAATAACCGTGTAAAATGTGTGTGCTTGGGCGCCGAAGTGTTTAAGAATATGGACCAATGAGTACGCGACAGGGAGTGGATGAGGAAACACTCGAGTCAATAGCTGGAATAGACGTTTGAACATTGACCGTCTGGGCCCGTATTCTCAAACATTTCGGCGCCTAAGCTCACGCATTTGACTCGGCTTTCATTGGAGTTTGGGGGATTTCCAGGGGTAGTTTCATGACCCTGATTGTAGTTTGACCCTTCCTCTGTACCATGAACCTAAAAAACACATACATGACAAGGCTTTCGTAGGAGTTTAGGGATATTCCAGGGATAGTTTTATGACCCTGGTGGTAGTGTGACCTTTCCTCTGTACCATGAACTTAAAAACACGTATTTGACAAGGCTTTCCTTCAAACGTGAGACTGCAAGCTGCCAAGGAGTGCATTGGAGAGCGTCCAAGATCTAGGAGTGGCTATACTTCGGTGGAGACGCTGGAGAATATTGAGGAAAGTCGCGCTGCCAGACTTGCTGGGAATCATGACCAATACAAGGCTCTGTCGCTTAGGACTGGAGTTCTCCTGAGGAGAGACAAGGAGAGATATGTCAGGGGTCTCGCTGAGGAAGTCGAGGGCCATTTAATTGCGAATGACCTCCGACCTGCTTACCGAGCCCTGAAAAAGCTCCGCTCCAAGTCTCCCTCTCAGGTGAGCGTTATCCGAACAGCTGATGGCTGACTCGTATCGGACATGGATGGGCAGAGGGCTCGTTGGGCTGAGTGCTTTGAGCAGCTGTACATGGCGGACCCTCCACGTGGGCAGCTTCCAGTTGGGTTGCAGGTGGCGGATGCTGACCCACCCATTGACGGAAGCCCACCCTCTCTGGTTGAGGTCAGAGAGGCTGTGGCAAAATTGAGGGGTGGAAAGGCACTTGGCACCTGTAACATCAGTGCGGAGCTGCTCAAAGCTGGAGGTGAGGGCATGATCCACGGGTTGCATGCGGTCTTGAATGCCTTATGGCAGTCCGGTACCATTCCTCCTGACTGGAAGAGGGGGTTGGTCGTCCCTATCTGGAAAGGGAAAGGGAACCGCCAGGACTGCAACAACTACCGTGGTATTAAACTGCTCAGTGTTCCATGCAAGGTGCTTGCCCACCTATTGCTGATGCGAATTCGCAGTCAGCTGCTGAAGATGCAGAGGCCTGAACAGTCTGGATTTACGCCCGGTAAGTCAACAACTGACCGTATCCTAGCTCTTCGCGTACTGGTGGAGCGCCGACGTGAGTTCCGACAAGGGATGCTTGCAGCCTATGTCGATCTGAAGAAGGCGTTTGATTCAGTGCATCGCGAGGCACTCTAGGATCTTCTGCGACTCCGTGGGATTCCTGCGAGGACTATTGGTTTGCTGACTGGCCTGTATTCTGGGACAGAGAGTTCTGTGAAGTGTGGGGGTGGGGGCTTGTCCAGCTTCTTTCCCGTGAATGCAGGAGTGAGGCTGGGCTGTGTCCTTGTCCCATCGCTTTTCAACAGTTGTATGGACTGGGTACTGGGCAGAGTTGTGGACCAGAGTCATTGCGGAACATCCATAGGCAATACCAGGGTCACTGACTTTGTTTTTGCCGATGATGCAGTAATCCTGGCGGAGTCGCTGGAGGTTTTGGTGATGGCTCTCGAGGCACTGCATGAGGAGGCGAAGCACTTGGGACTTCAGGTCTCCTGGGCCAAGACCAAGGTACAGGTGTTTGGAGGCTTGCTGGATGAAACAGTACAGTCTGTTCATGCGTGTGGCGAGGACGTTGAGATCTAAGAAAGTTTCACGTATTTTGGTAGCGTAGTTCATAACAACGGTGAGTCTCACCAGGAAGTCTTACGGCGGATTGGCCTGGCCCACGGTGTTGTGGACTCGCTCAACACGAGTATATGGCGTTGTCGATACCTGTGCAAAAGGACAAAGATCCGGATCCTCCAGTCCCTTGTGCTCCCTGTCTTACTCTATGGTTGTAGGACATGGACACTAAATGGTGATTTGGGGAGGCGGATTGATGCCTTTGGTAATAAATGTCTACGCAGAATCATGGGATATCGCTCGAATGACTTTGTATCAAACCGGCGACTACTCCGTGAGACTGATTGGACATTTATTTCCTGTATAGTCCGTCAGCGCCAACTCCGGCTATACGGGCACGTGGCACGTTACCCTGAAGCTGATCCTGCTCATCGGGTTGTATCTGTAAAAGACAATCCTGAGTGGAGGAGGCCAAGGGAACGCCCACGGAGTTCCTGGCTTGAGCAAGTCGATAGATCCTGCCGGAAGGTACTCGGGCTGGGAAGGGGGTCTGCATGGAGACTCGCCCGGAGAGACCCCCGGGCTTGGCGTCGTTGGGTGGGCAAAGCGACGCGCCCCCCGGCGTATGCCCCCACTGATTGATGATTGATTTCGTAGGAGTTTGGGACATTTCCAGGGGTAGTTTCATGACCCTGGTGGTAGTAGCCCTTCCTCTGTACCATGAACCGAAAAACACATATCTGACTCGACTTTCGTAGGAGTTTTGGGCATTTCCAGGGGTAGTTTCATGACCCTGGTGGTAGTGTAACCCCTCTTCTGTACCCTGAACCTAGAAAAACACTCATTAGAACCCGACTGATCACCTTTTCGGCCTTTGGAAATAATTGATGTGAGGGGCGGCAGCGTCTGAGAATACCGACCCTGGTTGAATGATTAATTAACTGACTGATTAAGTAACTGATTGACCGACTGATTGACTGATTGACTGATTTAGTATTTATATATTTTTCTTCCTCACTTTTGTATCTCTCTCTCTCTCTCTCTCTCTCTCTCTCTTTTATCTTGTCAGGAAAGTTCGCAGCTGATGCCAAACTGTTGACATCATCCGAATCTTATCTTGCAGCGTTGCAAGTCATCCGAGGCCTCTGTTCGTTGTAGCTCTTCTTCTTTTATGGATTGGTAACACTTGCGGCTGGTGGTGGTGGTGGTTTTCTTCTTTTTCTTCTTTTTTTTTCTTCTCCTTTTTCTTCTTCTCTTTCTTCTTTTTCTTCATCTTCTTTTTGCTCTTGTTCTTGTTCTTCATCTTATTCTTGTTCTTCTTTTTGTTCTTGTATTTCTTCTTCTATCTTCTTCGTCCTTCTGGTACTTTGATACTTCTTCTCTGCCATGAACATTAAAAGAACACTCATTAGAACCCGATTGATCTCCTTTTCGGCCTTTGGAATAGTCGATGAGAGAGGAAGCGTTTGGGGATACCGACCACTGTTCTGCCAGCCCCAACAGAAGGTACAGCAACTTGGCGCCACGTAAAATATCTAGGACGTTACGAAGGACTAAAAATGGAAGATGTAACATAGAGATAAAAGCGAGCGTCATGCATTTGTTGGCTCACAGAAGTTGAAGATGTAATGCACTTTAGAAGGTCCTATCACGCGTCGAACTCATTATGGATTCGGTGACACACAGAACTTGGAGATATCGCTGCATACTGCACTCTAGAAGGTCATGTCATGCGTCGAGCTGATAACAGAGGGACAACCCGCGATTAAACACGAAGAGGAAGATGTGACAGATACCAAGCGACCATTTTGTATTCAGCGACATACAAAAGTTGAAGATATATTCGTATAATTCACTCTGGAAAATCATATCATGCGCCGAACTGATAACAGATGAACGACCGATTTAACAGAGTGGCATTCCAGTACTTGTAGAGGTCTGGGCAGATGGAGAGACAGGTGGAGAGGAGGAGTTAGAGCCGGAGTGGAATGCAACACACTTAAACCAGAGAGAAGGAGAATATTTGGTTAAAGCAATATAAAACTCTTGCATTAGGAATTCGGTCAACATAGAGATAAGCTTGAGTACATAGAGATGAAAGAGTGAAGATACGGGTAAAACTTTTACATTAGGAAGTTGGATAGCACAGGTTGAGTAGAAAGAAATAAAAGATTTAGAATGCAAGTTGACCTCATATATATAAATATATATATAAATATATATAAATATATATATAAATATATATATATATATATATATATATATATATATATATATATTTTACGTGTACGCCTATAGCGCCGGTAGGCTCTCTTGAGGGGCCGGGATGGTAGTCGGCCCCAGCCCGTCATGGCGCAGGCAAGTGTTTATAGTGGCGCCATCTTCTCTATGTTAGGAATTGGGTCAGCATAGAGATAAACTTAAGTATATGAAGATGAAAGAGTGAAGATACAGATTTAACTCTTGCACTAGGAAGTTAGACAGCACAGGGTTAGGCTTTATTAGAAGGGAATGATAGAATGAACTACAGGTTAAACTCTTACATTAGGAAGTTCGACAACACAGAGAAGCTTGAGTAGAACTGTAGAAGGGGATGAAAGAGTGGACATACAGGTTAAATTCTTACACTAGGAAGTTGGACAGCACAGGGGTACGCTTGTGTAGAAGGGGAAGAAAGAGTGGTTAAATTCTTACAGTAGGAAGTTGGAAAACGCAGGAAGGTGTTGACTTTTCCTTTAAACTTATCAGTGTCAACAGGGGAAAATATCTAATCTGAAAGTTCATTCCACATTTTAATCATATTGGAGACAAACAAACGAGGATGTGCAGAGTTCGTTGAATTGTAATCTCGAGATCTGGCGACGCCAGTAAGTTAGGCTGAAATTGAGACGGTAACGCGTCGTGAAGAGGATGCTCAATACTCTTAACAAACTCAAGAAAACAAGGTCAAAGCACCAACCCAGTCGGCGATGAAAGTTGAATGTTGAGACTGGGTCGTAGAAACTTTATGAAGTAAAAAGAACGACCTAAAATTCTGAGATAAGATTGAGCTGCCGACACACGAACTGGACCACATCCCTCAAACAAGAGCAAAATGAAGGAAAGAAAAGACGATTGAACAAATATTGTCATCATTAAGAATAACCCTGAGTTGCCTTAACAGACCAACCTTCTGGGAAATTAGAGGAGTTTTCCTAATGTGATTCTCAAAGGTCAACTTGTAATCTTATGTGACTACGAGTAATTTTAAAGTTTCAAGAGGGGATTACTTGTTTGTCAATTGAGATTTTTTTTTTTTTACGTTGAGGCCTATAGCGCCGATAGGCTTTTTTTAGGGGCCCTGGTGGTCGGCTCAAGCAAGGATGAGAGACAAACTAAGGATACTTCAGTGAAACGTCATCAACTCAGCCATGACGTCATGTGTTCAATGACGTCACGGCGGTGACGCGCGCTGGAGACCCTCGCCAGAAAGAATCTTATTCGAATCTTGGTTTTACACATCATATATGAAGTATGGTGCTCTCTGAAACAGGTAATAGTTGTACAGGTAGTTTTAATATGATGTGGTATTAATATTAGACAAGAATTCTATAGATCTTTGGCAAAACACTGAGAGAAGGCGGGTGGTAGTGGTGGACCGATCGACACTTTTTACATATTGTTAAGCTGGTTAACAACTGCTAAAGCCATACCTAACTTCTGCTTGGATCTGTTCAGGTATTTTCCTTCATAAAGCCTGGGATATATTGTAACAACCCAGCACGGCACGTACAAAAAAAGGAGCACACCGATTGTGACTCCAGCCAAGTTCCACATCCTAACTCCATTTTTCCTCTTATTTCTCCATTTTGAGAGATTATTAAGGATTTGATGTACACATATGTTAATGTACATGCCTTATTTATACATTATAACCTAGAATTACCAATGTAAATAGTTATAACAAAAACATGTAAAAAATGATGTAGTTACTAGCTCAATTTTTCCTACCTGGTCCCTTTATTTCTCCATTAACAGTTCTTCTTAATGTTAGATACAAAGTTGAAAAGAAAAGTCCTTCATGTTTATTCATCCAAAAACTTTACATTTAATTTTTTTTTTTTTAAGAGGGATTATTAAGGTTTCTACTGTACTTATTCATTAACATATCACTCTTGTACATTCATCCGTAGGACGCATTATAGCCAATGCATTTCATGTCTCACCCATCCATTGCCTCATCTTACATTCCTCCATATGTCTACCTAACTTTTCTTTTCACGTCATTACACTTTTCCTGTATCTTTTTTGGTTCAGGTTTTAGTTCCAAATGACTATCATTAGGACTTGGTGTTAGTTCTCATTGATGATTACAATAACAAATTAAGCACAGAGAAAACCGTGACAATAAGACACAACTCCTCTCAGAATGGTTTATTATTTTTGTTGATTCCTCGTTATTTACTCTTGTTTTCACCTATTTCAGACAATACAAACCTTCCTTAATCTTTTATATGCCTTTACGTAGTTAAATACCCTCCTAAATAACGTAAAATAAGAAAAAGAACTGCACTGGAGCGATGTGGATCATACTGCTTACCTGGATCATTTTCCTGTTTTGGGAGAAAAAGGGAAGGTACAGCATCGGCCTTTAGTGATCTTGTTGCCTGTGGAGACTTGTTGATCAGCTTCCTCTTGATAATGTAGTGCTGTGTGTTGTCTGTCGCCTTGAAATGACTTGAACAAACTCTGGCAGTATCTGGATTTAACTTATCTTTACGACTTCACGCATGAATCCACTGCCTAACTAAGGACTTTGTCTTCGGAAAACGGAAGCTTTCCTAGCTTCTTACACCTGTTATTGTTATCACAGCCGTAAACAGCACACCTTGTCATTGTTCACTGCAAGAAACTTCAATCCAGTGACGTCTCTGTTTACATGTGACGTCACGAGCGCGGTGCATTGTGGGAAAAACAAGTGCTTAGCGATTTATCCTAATATGTCTCTCATCCTTGGGCTCAAGCCCGTTATGGTGCAGGCAAGCGTTTATAGTGGCGCCATCTATTCTTGGCTCATGCTTCCCCCTGGACCTCATTATTGATTCACTTGGACAGTTCTTCTATAGCCCGGGTTGATAGGTGGTCTTCAGGACAGCATGTGGGTAGTCTTAGGCCACTCGGCGGATTCGAACCCGCATCGTCCAGAACCCAGCGAACGCGGGACCCTCACGCTAACCACTCAGCCACCGTCTTGCCTTGAGCTACTAAATATGATGATGTTAGTCTTGGCAGGATTTAATTTCATGTCCCAATGCTGACACCTCCGCGATGCAGTGGTTAGCGCACCTAACTACGAATATGCGGGCCTTGACTCGAATCCCGTCCTGAACAGACGGAGTGCAGTCCACCCAGCTGTTCATCCTTTCGCGACGGAGGATAGATATGTACCTGGGGAAACCTGGGGGAGGTACACTGTGGTAACCCGGATGTCACACTGGCCCTGTGTCCCGGGATGATGGGTTCTCTTTTACCACATGCTTAGAGGATCAACGGGACGGAGATGGGCACCGCCGCCACGTGCAGCTGTAGAGTATGCTCCCAACTTTACCTTTTTTTTTTATCAACGTTAACACCTAGAAAAAAATAAATCAGTCGAGTGGTCACACGAGACCTACTTTGAAGATTAGGAATAGTGCAGGATAAAGAAGTACTGTCGGCATAGGGCCGAGGAAATGCCGCACCTCCTGTCACTAATATAGAAGATAAAGAGAAGCGGACCGAGAACACTGCCCTGAGGAAGAGGATGATGAAGAAGAAAAGAAGGTGATGTTGATAAAGAAGAGGAGGTAGAAGAAAAAGAAGAAGAAGAAGGAGGAGAAACAGCTGAAGATGAAGAAGAAGCAAAAGAAGGTGAAGTTGACTTAATAAAGCTACTAATATACCCATCAAGGGCAAAGAGCAAACGCAGCAACAACAAACTCCTCCGACAAAAGAAAAAAAGAGAGGTCAGTTTCGGGTGGAGAGGTGTGTTGATGCTCCTCTCTTCAAAGAGATCAAGTCGTAGACAGGAGGAAATACAGACGAAGGAAGGCTGTTCCAGTTTATCAGCGGGAAGGATGAAAGAATGAACATGCTGGGGAACTCTTGCATAAGGGATTTGGATAGAATAGGGATGAACAAGAGTATAGTCGTGTGCAGTGGGGCGGTGGGAGAGCGGGAGGTATGCAGTATTTAAGTTGAGAAGGGCAGTCAACGGGAAAATATCGATAGAAGATAGAGAGACAAAACTGCGGCGGAATTTAAGAGGCGCAAGACTACTAGTACGAGGAGGAGAGTTGATGAGACGAAGAGCTCTGTCTAGCAGAGCTGTGTGTGTGGAGTCCCTCATACGTGAAATGCATACTCCAAACGAGGGCGGACAAGGCATGTATATGGGCAGAACATGGGAGGGGAAAAAGAACTGCCGGAGACGATACAGAACGCCCAACCTCGAGGAAGCTGATTTAGCGAATCAAAATGCAGAGTCGAATGGAGAGGAGAAATCTAAATAAACAAGTCTAGTCTCCGACCTAGCCTTCAGAGAACTTTGAACCCGGTGCTCCAAGGTCAAGAGTGCATCACAGGTACCCACTTTTTTCTAAGACCACATTGGGTAACTGGTAACTAGTTATTTGAATTCAAGAAATGGGAGAGATGTTTTGCAAGTAGTCACCCCAACACTTTTGGTAGGACTGGAGTGATGGATACTGGCTGGTAGGCTCTGAGGGAGGTGGCAGCTGGGGATCCTTTAGGGCAGGGGTTCCCAACCTGGGGTACATTTACCCCCAGCGGTACATTTGCACTTCTCAGGGGGTACATTGGGTCCGAGAGAATAACCACTACTTTACAATACATGGTGTAGTAATCTGCATTCAAATTGCACAATGTCGGTTTTTTTTTCAATTTCCTCATTTTAGTAAGCAAAACTGTTATTCAAATTATATCATCAGTCCACACGTACAGATTTCGTTATAAAATAATATCAAAATATTACAATTTCATCGTTTTTTATCCTAAATTTTTAGGGGTAGACGGGAACCTATAAAAATGCCCAAGGGGTACAGAGGAACAAAAAGGTTGGGAACGCCTGCTTTAGGGGTAGGTGTAACATTTGCAGCACGCCAGCAAGCAGAAAAGCTTCTTTTTCTAATTAATATGCGAAAAATAACTGCTAATTTAGGGGATAAAATATTGGCAACACTTTATAAAAAATATAATAGACTTTGAGGATCCATACTTCCTTAGGATTTGAGGTCAAGCAACAACTTGTGAAGCTCCGAAGACTTAATTGTAAATGATGTTAGGGAAGGTTGGCGAAAACTCTTGTGAGGAGGAACAACCTTCCCATTACTCCGGTTTCTCTGATAGGTTAGAGGCAAATATCCCGTCTGGTTTACTGACAGGACCAGCGAAACCCACCAGTTATTAGACGACCAGACCTCAACGCAGCCCACGATTTATGATCTTGTGTGGCATCAATGAGGATATATTACTGAGTTTATCTTTCTGAGTCCTGATCAGAGCAGACCGATAAGGCTCATCAGTTATGAACATGTGTTCTGGTAATGAGGATTATCTCTCTGAGCAATGACCAAACAGACCAGACCTCAAACCAGCCCACCAGTTATGAGCTTGTGTTGTAACCACTGAGGATATCTCTGAGTAACGACCAAACAGAGCAGACCAATAAAGTCCACCAGTTATGAGCCTGTGTGGCACCAATGAGGATATCTCTGAGTAACGACCAAACAGAGCAGACCGATAAAGTCCACCAGTTATGAGCCTGTGTGGCACCAATGAGGATATCTCTGAGTCACGACCAAACAGAGCAGACCATTAAAGTCCACTAGTAATGAGCGTGTGTGGTACCGATGAGGATATCTCTGAGTCACGACCAAACATAGCAGACCATTAATGTCCACTAGTTATGAGCGTGTGTGGTACCGATGAGGATATCTCTGAGTCACGACCAAACAGAGCAGACCATTAAAGTCCACTAGTAATGAGCGTGTGTGGTACTGATGAGGATATCTCTCAGTCACGACCAAACAGAGCAATTATGAAGTCCACCAGTTATGAGCTTGTGTTGTAACCAATGAGTATATCTCTGAGTTCTCACCAAATAGAGCAGACCATTAAAGCCCATCACTTACGAGCTTGTGCTGTGCCAATGAGGCTATCTTTCTAAGCACATCTTGCTCAGCCATGACCAGACAGACCAGACCTCAACGCAGCACAGTAGCTATGAGCTTCCGTTGTATCAAGAGGGATGTCTTTCAAGCGGTTGGCATGATGCCTCTGCAGCCCTATAGACCCGCTCTGCAGTTCTACGAGCATGACAGTAGGTCTCCCAAGTAACACCTAAACGCGTGGGGGTCCAGGCTCCGTATTCTCAAACGCTTTCGGTTCTCATATCAACAATTTCCCAAGGCCACAAAAGAGATTAGTTGGGTTCTCAAGAACGTTTCTTCACGTTCATGGTGCAGAAGCCTTGTCAAACTATTACTAGGCTACTAACACTACCCATGCAAACACAGAACCTTTACGAGAGCCTTGTCAAATGCGAATGGGTCAGCCCGGAAATGTTGAGAATACAACGTGATTTCAAAACACTGTGAAGAGCTCTGAAGGCACGGCTAACCACAGCAGGTTTATGAGCAGAAAGGAGGGAGAGAGGAGAGGAGCAGTACTAAGGTGAAAGGCCAGGTAAAGGAGGTCACAAAAGAAAGGTCAGACACAGCGGGAAGGATATTCAAGAAACGTGGAAATGGTTGTGTTTGATTTATTTGTTGGAACCATAAGACTAACAAAATCATCCGGTCAATAATAATAATAGTAATAATAATAATAATAATAATAATAATAATAATAATAATAATAATAATAACAATAATTATAATAATGATATATAATAATAATGATAATGATAATAATTGAAACGTTGCTATTTAAGGATTATAAATATTCGGAGGGACTATGTACATTTCTACACACACACACACACACACACACACACACACACATGATCAACATAAGATGAGAACACCTTCTTCTTCGTCTTCTTCTTCTTCTTCTTCTTCTTCTTCTTTTTTTTCTTCTTCTTCTTCTTCATTTTCTTCTTTCATTGTTCTTTCTTTTATTTTAGAGTTTACGACGCAGTTCTCAAATTTCTTCCGCAGAAATGATAATGATAGTGACAATAATAACAACAATAACAACTGATAATAATGATGATAATAATAATAATAATAATAGTAATAATAATAATAATAATAATAATAATAATAATAATAATAATAATAATAATAATGAAAATAGTAATAATAATAATGAAAATATACGCTGAACATACATACAATAGGAGAGAGAGAGAGAGAGAGAGAGAGAGAGAGAGAGAGAGAGAGAGAGAGAGAGAGAGAGAGAGAGAGAGAGAGAGAGAGAGAGAGAAAGTTAGCCAGTCAGTCATTCAGTCACTCATTCATTCAGTCATCCACCCAATCACTCAGCCAGTCAGCCAGTACATCACTCAGCCATCCAGTCAGTCAGGTCATCCATCCATCCATCCAGCCAGTCATCCAAACGGTCACTTAACAAATAGCTAGTCAGTCACTCAGCCAGTCAGTCAGTCACGCAGTCAGTCAGTCATCCAGTCAGTCAGTCAGCCTGCCAGTCAGTCATCCATCCACATAGCCGCTCTTCAACACCTCAGCCAGTCATCCAGTCAAACAGTCACTCAACAAGCTACCCATCCATTTATCCAGTCATCCTCCTAACCATTCTTAAGCAGTTCATCCAGTCATCCATCCAGTCATCCTCGTAGTGCTCAGCCGCTCATTTGAAACACAGCAGGCTCTTGACCTTGAGGTAGTACACGCCGCCTGCAATGAGGGCCACGCCAGCGAGGGACCCGATGACAATACCAGCAATAGCGCCGCCAGAGAGGCCCTCTGGGTGGGGGAGACGGTGCTTGGTTAGTCAGGTTGGGCTTGATCAGGCTAGGATAGGTGAGGTTAGGTGAAGCTAGGTTAAATTAGGTTAGGTTAGAGGTTAGGTCTGGCTAGGTTAGTTAAGTCTGGTTAGGTTAAGTTAGGTCTGGGTGGGGGAGACGGTGCTTGGTTAGTCAGGTTGGGCTTGATCAGGCTAGGATAGGTGAGGTTAGGTGAAGCTAGGTTAGGCTAGGTTAAATTAGGTTAGGTTAGAGGTTAGGTCTGGCTAGGTTAGTTAAGTCTGGTTAGATTAAGTTAGGTCAGGTTAGGTTAGGTTAGGTTAGGTCAGGTTAGGTTAGGTCAGGCTGGGTTAGGTCAGGTTAGGTTAGAGGTTAGGTCTGGTTAAGTTAGTTAAGTCTGGTTTGGTTAAGTTAGGTTAGGTTAGGTTAGGTCAGATCAGGTTAGGTCAGGCTAGGTTAGGTCAGGTTAGGCTAGGCTAAATTAGGTTAGTTCAGGTTAGGTTAGAGGTTAGGTCTGGTTAGGTTAAAGTCTGGTTAGGTTAAGTTAGGTCAGGTTAGGTTAGGTCAGGTTAGGCTAGGTTCAATTAGGTTAGTTCAGGTTAGGTTAGAGGTTAGGTCTGGTTAGGTTAGTTAAGTCTGGTTAGGTTGTTAGGTCAGGTCAGGTTAGGTCAGGTTGGGGAAATTCAGGTTACGTTAGGTTAGATCAGGCTAGGCTAGGTCAGGTTAGGTTAAGTCAGGTTAGGTTAAGTTAGGTCAGATTGGTGTAGGTCAGGTTACGTTAGATAAGGCTAGGTTAGATCAGGCTAGGTTAGATCAGGTTAGGATCAGGCTAGGCTATGCCAGGCTAGGTCAGGTTACGTTAGGATAGGTTTGATAAGATTTAAGAGCGTGTGTGTGTGTGTGTTTGGCGGGGTAAGGGGATGTTTGTGTGTGGAGGGGGGTGGGGGACAGACTGTGTTGGCTTTGGTTAGGTTAGGAGAGGGAATGTGTGTTTGGTTAAGTTAGAAGAGACAAAGTGTGTGTGTGTGTGTGTGTGTGTGTGTGTGTGTGTGTAGGTGAAATTGCACATCATTATTAAAATATCAATTAGGCAGTCAACGAGTCACTCAATCAATCATTCAGTCACTCAATCAGTCAGTCAAAACTTGCCATTGTCTGGGTCTGGTTCTTCCGTGATGGGACCTAAAGAGAGTGAGAGAGAGTTATTACCATTAGTGTGTGTGTGTGAGAGAGAGAGAGAGAGAGAGAGAGAGAGAGAGAGAGAGAGAGAGAGAGAGAGAGAGAGAGAGAGAGAGAGAGAGTTACCATTAGTGAGAGAGAGAGAGAGAGAGAGAGAGAGAGAGAGAGAGAGAGAGAGAGAGAGAGAGAGAGAGAGAGAGAGAGAGAGAGAGAGAGAGAGAGAGAGAGAGAGAGAGAGAGAGAGAGAGAGAGAGAGAGAGACGAGACGAGACGAGACGAGACGAGACGAGACGAGACGAGAAAGAAAGAAAAATGAAAGAAAAGAAGAGAAAAGAAAAAGAAAGAATGAAAAAGGGAAAGAAATAACGAGAGTAATGAAGGACGAATGAAAAAAATATAGAGAAAGAAGGAAGGAAAAAAGAATGAAAGAAGGAAAGAATGACAGAAGGAAGGAAAGAAATTAAGGAAGAAAGAAAAACAAAAAAATGAAGGACGAAAGAAAGAATGAAACATATAACCAAATAACCAAACTAAACCTAAACTGGGTATCGGGCTTTTTTTTAACATTAACCTTTTTTTTATGCCCCTGAACTGACTCCTCTGCTGTAAAAAACAAAAACAAACAAACAAAAAAACAAAACAAGTCAAAAACATAAAACAAATCACGTATTCCTCACCGCCCGTGGATGGCTCGCTGCTCATGTCGTCTGAGGTCATGTCGTCTGAGGTCATGTCGGAGCTGACCGTGATGTCCGTGGTGTTCTCCCCTTCAGCGAAAAGGTTCACGTCCGCGTAATCATCATACGTGTCGTCGCTCCCACCAAAGCTCGGCAACCCTGCTAGGCTTCCAAGGGGCGGGAGCTGTGTGGGGACGAAGGGTTAGGAGTGTCAGCTAAGGTCATGTTGAATTAGGTTAGGTTACATTAGGTTAGGTTGGGTTAAGTTAGGTTGGGTTAGGTCAGTCTAGGTTAGGTTAGTCTAGGTTAGGTTAGTTTAGGTTGTGCTGAGTTTGGAAAGGTTAGGGAAGGTTATGTTAGATTAGGTCAGGTTAGGTTAGGTTGGGTTAGGTCAGGCTAGGTTAGGTTAGTTTAGGTTGTGCTGAGTTTGGAAAGGTTAGGGAAGGTTACATTAGGTTCGGTTGGATTAAGTTAGGTTGGGTTAGGTCAGTCTTGGTTAGATTAGTTTAGGTTGTGCTGAGTTTGGAAAGGTTAGGGAAGGTTATGTTAGATTAGGTCAGGTCAGGTTAGGTTGGGTTTGGTCAGGCTAGGTTAGGTGAGGTTAGTTTAAGTTGCGCTGAGTTTGGAAAGGTTAGGGAAGGTTACATTAGGGTTAGGTTGGGTTAGGTCAGTCTAGGTTAGGTTAGTTTAGGTTGTGCCGAGTTTGGAATGGTTAGGGAAGGTTATGTTAGTTTAGGTCAGGTCAGGTTAGGTTGGGTTAGGTCAGGCTAGGTTAGGTTAAGTTAGTTTAGGTTGTGCTGTGTTTGGAGAGGTTAGGGAAGGTTATGTTAGATTAGATCAGGTCAGGTTAGGTTAGGTTAGTTTATGCTAGGTTAGGATCGTCAGAAGTTTAGAATGGTTAGGGAAGGTTAGGGAAGATTAGGTTAGGCTAGGTTAGGTTTGGTCAGGTGTTTAGAAAGGTTAGGGAAGGTTAGGGAAGATCAGGTTAGGCTAGGTTAGGTTTGGTCAGGTATTTAGAAAGGTTAGGGAAGGTTAGGTTAGGCTGGGTTAGGTTTGGTCAGGTGTTTAGAAAGGTTACGGACGGTTAGGGAAGATTAGGTTAGGCTAGGTTAGGTTTGGTCAGAAGTTTAGAATGGTTAGGGAAGGTTAGGGAAGATTAGGTTAGGCTAGGTTAGGTCAGGTCAGGTTAGGCTAGGCTAGGTCAGGTTAGGTTAGGGCTAGGTTAGTTAAGGTTAGAGTGTATGGGCAGACAGTGACCATTTACATCCACACAAAGTTAGTCAAACGAACCTCTTGTCCAAAACCTACTTATGAATATATAGTTTTACGAAGAATCAGAATTCACTGGTCTTCCTAAAGCTGATTTCAATTTCGAATGATGGACTAACACCAGATTGTGTCCTGGTCTTCGTCAACACTACTGTGGCAGCTTTGTCGTTTCTGAGCCGTTTTTCAAGGCGTGGTGAGTTGGTTTTGTTGATTTCTCTATATAACTTTTTACGACTGAGTTTCTAATGTGTCGACTGAACTCTGAAAACCCAACACTTCTGACCAACAACATCGTCCAAAAAACGGAAGTAAAAAGTCAAACTAGCCACAGGACTCTTCATAAATACTAATAATAATACAACCACTAGTTACCAAGGCCACCAGAGAGTTGAGTCGGGTTCTCATGAGTGTTGTTCACGATCATGGTACAGAAGCGTTGTCATACTACCACCAGGCTCATAGCACTACTAACTAAATACTACTAACACAACCTCTATCGAAGCCTTGTCAAATGTGTGCGGATGTGTAAGCCCAGAAATGTTTGAGGATATGGGAGTGAGGCGCGTATTCAACGGGGAGTATACGACAGGAGGTGCGTTGCTTCACTCACCCGCCACCTACAACCCAATGGTCCTTCCGAGCAAGCCCCCACGCAGTTACCCTTCCCATTCTAAGCCACTCCCCAGTCATGTTACGTGGGCGTTCCCTTGGTCTCCTCCACTCTTTTTTTTTTTTACGTCTTGGCCTATTGCGCCGGTAGGCTTCTTCCCGGTGGATCATGATGGTCGGTCCAAGGCTTCTTCCTGGTGGGGCCTGATGGTCGGCCCAGCCCGTTCTGGCGCAGGCGAGTGTTTTATAGTGGCGCCATCTTGCATGGGGTTGTCTCGTACAAACAGCCCTGTGGGCAGGATCGACGTCCGGGAGCCGCACCATGTGCCCATTTAGCCGGAGTTGGCGTTTATGGACTAAGCTGGTAGCAGGCCTCGATTCAGTTTCACGGAGTAGTCGCTGGTTCGACACGAAGTCATTCCAGCGATATCCCATGAATGTGCGAAGGCGCTTGGTGCCAAAGGCATCGACACGAATCTCCAAGTCACTGTTCATTGTCCATGTCTCACAGTCATACAGTAAGGCAGGGAGCACAAGCGACTTAAATATTCGAATCTTTGTCCGCCTGCATAGATATCAACAACGCCATATACTCGTGTTGAGCGAGTCCATAACACCGTGGGTCAGGCCAATCCGTCGAGTGATTTCCTGGTGAGACCCACCATTGTTATGCACTACGCTATCAAAGCTTGTGAAGCTTTTGGTGACCTCGACTTCCTCACCACATACATGGACAAACTGAACTGTGTCATGCAGCATGCCTCCAAATGACTGGACCTTGGTGTTGGCCCAGGAGACCTTCAGTCCCAGAGGTTTCGCCTCCTCATGAAGCACTTCGAAAGCCAACACCAGGACCTCCAGCGATTCCGCGAGGAGTGCATAATCATCAGCAAACACAAGGTTAGTGACCTTGATGTTGCCAACAGACGCTACGCAACCACTTTGATCAGCAGGTCTGCCTAACACCCAGTCCATGCAAGTGTTGAACAGTGATGGAGTAAGGATGCACCCCTTCCTCATTCCAGAATTAACAGGGAAGAAGCCGGAGACGCCTTCCCCACACTTCACAACACATTCAGTCACAGAGTAAAGCCCAGTCATCAGATCAATATTCCTTGCAGGAATCCCACGGATCCCCAGAATGTTCCAGAGTGCCTCACGATGCACTGAGTCAAAAGCCTTCTTGAGATTGACATAGGCTGTGAGCAACCCGTGCTGAAATCACGTCGGTGTTCCACAAGGACGTGAAGTGCTAGGATCCGGTCAGATGTTGACTTGCCGGGCGTCAACCCGGATTGCTCAGATGAATTCGCATCAGCAGCAGATGAGCGAGCAGCTTGCCCGGCACGCTGAGCAGTGTAATGCCGAGTGGGGCTTGGGATGAAAAGGGTAGCCGCGTGGAGGCTTGTTTGCTTGTGGAGGGTGAGTGAAGCAACGCACCCCCGGTCGTGTGCCTCCCGTTAGTTAGTTATATCTTTGCTCTGGCTGCCTGGTACTTACCGCCGCCACCGTCGCCATCGCCGCCGCCAAGAACATCAAAACATAGAGTGTCTTCATGATGGCTGGCCGGTTGTTCCTATGGAGAGAGAGAGAGAGAGAGAGAGAGATTGATTAATTAATTGTGGCTAGGTTCAAATACTACTACTACTGCTATTACTACTACTACTACTACTACTACTACTACAATTACTACTACTACAATTACTACTACTACTGCTACTACTGCTACTACTACTACTACTACTGCTGCTGGTGCTGCTGTAACTTGAGCGCTTAAAAAGATATAATGTATAGCTAGAGATTCAAATGTAAATGCAGACTAAAGAAGAAAAAAATAATAGTAATAATAATAATAATAATAATAATAATAATAATAATAATAATAATAATAATAATAATAGCAATAATAATAGCAATAATAATAATGATAATAACTATATTAATAATGATGATCATAATAATAATAATAATAATAATAATAATAATAATAATAATAATAATAATTGTAATAATGATAATAATTATAATAATAATAATAATAATAATAATAATAATAATGATAACAATAATAATGATAATAATAGTAATAATGATAATAATAGTAATAATGATGATAATGATAATAATAATAATAATAATAATAATAATAATAATAATAATAATATTAATAATAATAATAATAATAATAATAATAACGATAATAATAATAATAATGACTATTTATTTATTTACTTCTGAGGACTTTGGGAAATCTAATAATATAGGTAAATATATGATGTGTGTGTGTGTGTGTTTGTGTGTGTATGTGTGCATTGTCGTAAAAAGAGATCGCTTTCCTACGGTCTAGCGTCTCATATCGCTTATAGTGTGTGGTGCAGGCAAATAAAACACACACACACACACACACACACACACATACACACACAGCCCTCTTGGACAGAGTGGAGGCTCTGTCTCATCAACTCCCGTCCTCTTAATGACAGTCTTCCACCTTTCAAACTCCGCCGCAGAGCTTTCTCTCTATCCTTCAGCGAAATTTTCATGCTGAGTGCTCTTCTGAACTTGATAGCTGCATGCCTTCCCCTTCCCCCTTCCGCGGCCCCGCTGCACACGACTTTTTACTCCAATCAATCAATAGAAACATGTGCCGGGATGCGCGTCGCCTCGCCCCATCTCCCCTCCGCCGCCAAACCAGGGGGTTCCTCCGGGCATGTGTCCCTGTAGGTCCCCTTCCTTCCCAAGTACCCCGCGACAAGATCAATAGACCACGAGCTCTGTGGGCGTCTCCTCTGCCTGCTCCAAGCGGGGTTGTCTCTCACAGCAACATCTCTGTGGGCAGGGTCGGCTTCTGGTCAGCGAGCTGAACGGAGTTGGCGTTTTTGGACTATGCTGGTAACAGGCCTCGAAGCAGTCTCACGGAGTAGTCGCCGGTGTGACTCAAAGTTATCCCAGCGATATCCCAAGATTCTGCGTAGACACTTATTACCAAAGACACCAATCCGCCTCTCGATGCCGCTGTTCGGTGTCCATGTCTCACAGCCACAGAGTATGGCAGTTTCCTTGTCTCACAGCCACAGAGTAAGACAGTGTCCATGTCTCACAGCCACAGAGTATGGCAGTTTCCTTGTCTCACAGCCACAGAGTAAGACAGTGTCCATGTCTCACAGCCACAGAGTAAGACAGTGTCCATGTCTCACAGCCACAGAGTATGGCAGTTTCCTTGTCTCACAGCCACAGAGTAAGACAGTGTCCATGTCTCACAGCCACAGAGTAAGACAGTGTCCATGTCTCACAGCCTTTCCTTGTCTCACAGCCACAGAGTAAGACAGTGTCCATGTCTCACAGCCACAGAGTAAGACAGTGTCCATGTCTCACAGCCACAGAGTAAGACAGTGTCCATGTCTCACAGCCACAGAGTAAGACAGTGTCCATGCCTCACAGCCACAGAGTAAGACAGTGTCCATGTCTCACAGCCACAGAGTAAGACAGTGTCCATGCCTCACAGCCACAGAGTAAGACAGTGTCCATGTCTCACAGCCACAGAGTAAGACAGTGTCCATGTCTCACAGCCACAGAGTTAGACAGTGTCCATGTCTCACAGCCACAGAGTAAGACAGTGTCCATGCCTCACAGCCACAGAGTAAGACAGTGTCCATGTCTCACAGCCACAGAGTAAGACAGTGTCCATGCCTCACAGCCACAGAGTAAGACAGTGTCCATGCCTCACAGCCACAGAGTAAGACAGTGTCCATGCCTCACAGCCAGAGTAAGACAGTGTCCATGTCTCACAGCCACAGAGTAAGACAGTGTCCATGTCTCACAGCCAGAGTAAGACAGTGTCCATGTCTCACAGCCACAGAGTAAGACGGTGTCCATGTCTCACAGCCACAGAGTAGGACAGGGAGCACAAACGACTTGAAGATCTGGATCTTTGTCCTTCTATGCAGGTATCGACTGCGCCATATACTCGTGCTAAGTAAGTCCATAACACCGTGGGCCAAGCCAATCCGCCGTATGACTTCCTGGCCACATCCAACGTTGTTCTGAAGTACGCTACCAAGGTATGTGAAATGTCCTCGCCACACACATGCACAGACTGTACTCTAGTTCTACCTCTAGTTTCTACTTCTCTTGCTCACCCCTATTTTGTCCTAATCCTTTTTGCAAGAGTTAACCAGCATCTATATTCTGTCATCCCTTTGGCTGCTAAACTCTGGAACAGCCTTCTTTTGTCTGTATTTCCTCCTGCCTATGACCTGAACACTTTCAAGACGGGAGTATCAGGACACCTTTCCACCTGAAACTGTCCTCTCTTCTGACCTATCCGGTTTGCTTTTGCGGGAGCAGCGCTTAGCTAGCTTTCTATGTTTTGTAATTTTGCCCTTTAAGTTGCTTTCGTTACTGTAAACACACACCCACGCCCACACACACACACACACACACACACACACACACACACACACACACACACTCTGGCTGGCTGGCGATCGCGATTCCAGCACGTGATCGAGCCCAAACAAGACAAAGGGAGATAGCAACACTTACTCTTTGAATGGCGTGTCGTGTGCCGAGGGTGGGAGGGAAGCGCAGACTGAGGTGGCAGGGCGTGTGTGTCCAGTTAAAAGCAGCCCTCACCCTTTATCTTCAAACCTGCTATCACCTTTGTAAGCCGTGACGTCAGGGAGATTACAGCTACAGGCTTTCATTTCGTCACACAAAGTAATGAGTGTGCATGTGTGTGTGTGTGTGTGTGTGTTTGTGTGTGTGTGTGTGTGTGTGTGTGTGTGTGTGTGTGTGTGTGTGTGTGTGTGTGTGTGTGTGTGTTTGTGTGTGTGTGGGGGGGGGGGGGGGGCAGGGTCAAACCAGTGCATTTAATTCCTCGGTCAATCCATCAACAGGAATCATTACAACATTATGAAAGAGGTGACAGCTTAGATTATAGATAGAGGTTTAATTTCGTCACGGGGTAATGAGTGTGTAGGTATGTGTGTGTGTGTGTGTGTGTGTGTGTGTGTGTGTGTTGGGGGAAGGATGTGGCAAAAGCCAAACTAGTCATTCAAATAATCTCAATCATTTTAGGGTTTACACACTCACATTTGACAAGGCTTTCGTGGAAGTTGTGGGTATTTCCATGAGCAGTTTTTATGAGCCTGGGAATTGTCTGACAAGGCTTTGGTAGAGGTTGTGTTAGGTGAATTTCCATGAGCAGTTTTTATGAGCCTGGGAATTGTCTGACAAGGCTTTGGTAGAGGTTGTGTTAGGTGAATTTCCATGAGCAGTTTTTATGAGCCTGGGAATTGTCTGACAAGGCTTTGGTAGAGGTTGTGTTAGGTGTATTTCCATGAGCAGTTTTTATGAGCCTGGGAATTGTCTGACAAGGCTTTGGTAGAGGTTGTGTTAGATGTATTTCCATGAGCAGTTTTTATGAGCCTGGGAATTGTCTGACAAGGCTTTGGTAGAGGTTGTGTTAGTTGTATTACCATGGGAAGTTTTTATGAGCCTGGGAATTGTCTGACAAGGCTTTGGTAGAGGTTGTGTTAGGTGTATTTCCATGAGCAGTTTTTATGAGCCTGGGAATTGTCTGACAAGGCTTTGGTAGAGGTTGTGTTAGATGTATTTCCATGAGCAGTTTTTATGAGCCTGGGAATTGTCTGACAAGGCTTATGAGCAGTTTTTATGAGCCTGGGAATTGTCTGACAAGGCTTTGGTAGAGGTTGTGTTAGATGTATTTCCATGAGCAGTTTTTATGAGCCTGGGAATTGTCTGACAAGGCTTTGGTAGAGGTTGTGTTAGTTGTATTACCATGGGTAGTTTTTATGAGCCTGGTGATTGTTTGACAAGACTTTGGTAGAGGTTGTGTTAGTTGTATTACCATGGGTAGTTTTTATGAGCCTGGGGATTGTTTGACAAGACTTTGGTAGAGGTTGTGTTAGTTGTATTTCCATTGGTAGTTTTTATGGGCCTGGGGATTGTTTGATAAGGCTTTGGCAGAGGTCGTGTTAGTAGTATTTCGATGGTAGTGTTATGAGCCTGGTGATGGTTTGACAAGGCTTTGGCAGTGGTCGTATTAGTGGTATTTTCATGGGTAGTGTTATGAGCCTGGTGATGGTTTGATAAGGCTTTGGTAGAGGTTGTGTTAGTAGTGTTTCCATGGCTAGTGTTATGAGCCTGGTGATGGTTTGACAAGGCTTTGGCAGTGGTCGTGTTAGTGGTATTTTCATGGGTAGTGTTATGAGCCTGGTAATAGTTTGACAAGGCTTTGGCAGTGGTCGTGTTAGTGTTATTTTCATGGGTAGTGTTATGAGCCTGGTGATGGTTTAACAAGGCTTTGGCAGTGGTCGTGTTAGTGGTATTTTCATGGGTAGTGTTATGAGCCTGGTGATGGTTTGGTAAGGCTTTGGTAGAGGTTGTGTTAGTAGTGTTTCCATGGCTAGTGTTATGAGCCTGGTAATAGTTTGACAAGGCTTTGGCAGAGGTCGTGTTAGTAGTATTTCCATGGCTTGTGATAAAATGGCCCTTAGTAGCTCGGCCCACGCAGCAACAGAAAGTATTGCAACATAGTCAAATGGTTGAAAGCTCCGTGCGGGGTCTTGCGTTAGGAGGTGGGGCAAAACGCTTTCCGATAAGGGAGTTTGACAGCGATACAAAAATAGGTTTGGGGAAATTCCAATGTCGATATTGTTAAGGGGAAGACACCCATCGTCTGATTTTTTTTAATGTATTAGTCTCTCTCTCTCTCTCTCTCTCTCTCTCTCTCTCCCCCCCCCCCCCCCCACACACACACAGCCTAATCATACACCCTTACACTCTTTCGTCTAGTTTTTCTAAACTGTGAATGTTTTTATTTGAGACTTTTCAAGGCGTGGCTAGTTGGTTTTGTTGTTTTTTATATATATTTTTCACGGGTGAGTTTGCAATGTGTCTACTGAACTACGTCCCAATGATGGAATTAGAACCCAACCTGGCCGCAGAACACTTTAAATAATACAATACTAAGGTTGGTATTATAAGACACTTGCACTTCTCACATCAGCTGTTTCTAAAGGTCAAAGAGGGGGTCAGTCTGGTTCTAATGAGTGTTTCTTTAGCTTCACGGTACAGAAGAAGGGTCAAACTACCACCAGGGTGATAAAACTACTCCTGGAAATGCCCACAACTCCTACGAAAGCCTGTCAAATATGTGTTCTTGGGCAACGGATTGTCTTATGATATTGACTTCGCTTCTAACATCAACTATTTTTAAAGGTCAAAGAAGGGGTCAGTCAGGTTCTAATAAGTGTTTCTTTAGCTTCACGGTACAGAAGAAAGGTCGAACTACCACCAGGGTGATAAAACTACTCCTGGAAATGCCCACAGCTCCTACGAAAGCCTTGTCAAATATGTGTTCCTGGGAGGCGGAATGTCTTATAATGCGACCCATAGTATGACGTTTAAAGAAGCTGGCGATAGCACAGGTGTAATGCCCCCACAATCAGGTAGTTAGGTAGGTTGGTAGGCAGGCAATCAGACAAGACTTAGAAAGTGATTGTTTGCTTGAAAGGATACAAAGTGGGGTGGAGGAAGACAGAGTGAGTGGGGGGAAGGGATGGAAGACAGGTGGGAGTGGAAGACCAGTGGAAGAAGAGGGGAAGGAAGACAGAGTGAGTGGGGGGAAGGGATGGAAGACAGGTGGGAGTGGAAGACCAGTGGAGGAAGAGGGGGAAGGAATGGAAGACAGGTGGGAGTGAAAGACCAGTGGAAGAAGAGGGGGAAGGGATGGAAGACAGGTGGGAGTGGAAGACCAGTGGAAGAAGAGGGGGAAGGGATGGAAGACAGGTGGGAGTGGAAGACCAGTGGAAGAAGAGGGGGAAGGGAAACAGAGTGAGTGGGGGGAAGGGATGGAGGACAGGTGGATAGTGGAAGACCAGTGGAAGAAGAAGGGGAAGGAAGACAGTGAGTGGGAGGGAGGGATGGAAGACAGGTGGGAGTGGAAGACCAGTGGAAGAAGAGGGGAAGGAAGACAGAGTGAGTGGAGGGGAGAGATGGAAGACAGGTGGGAGTGGAAGACCAGTGGAAGAAGAGGGGGAAGGGAAACAGAGTGAGTGGGAGGAAGGGATGGAAGACAGGTGGGAGTGGAAGACCAGTGGAAGAAGAGGGGGAAGGGAAACAGAGTGAGTGGGGAGACAGGTGGGAGTGGAAGACCAGTGGAAGAAGAGGGGGAGGAAACAGAGTGAGTGGGGGGAAGGGATGGAAGACAGGTGGGAGTGGAAGACCAGTGGAAGAAGAGGGGAAGGAAGACAGTGAGTGGGGGGAAGGGATGGAAGATAGGTGGGAGTGGAAGACCAGTGGAAAAAGAGGGGAAGGGAAACAGAGTGAGTGGGGGGGAGGGATGGAAGACAGGTGGGAGTGGAAGACCAGTGGAAGAAGAGGGGGAAGGGAAACAGAGTGAGTGGGAGGAAGGGATGGAAGACAGGTGGGAGTGGAAGACCAGTGGAAGAAGAGGGGGAAGGGAAACAGAGTGAGTGGGGGGGAGAGATGGAAGACAGGTGGGAGTGGAAGACCAGTGGAAGAAGAGGGGGAAGGGAAACAGAGTGAGTGGGGGGAAGACATAGACTAAGAATAGTTTTTTTTTTTTTTTTTTTACAGCAAAGGAGACAGTTCAAGGACGTAAAGAAAAATATTGAAAAAAGCCCGCTACTTACTGCTCCTGAATAGAGGTCAAAGGAGTGGCCAAAAAGAGAGGTCAATATCGGGAGGAGAGGTGTCCTGATACCCTCCTCTTGAAAGAGTTCAAGTCGTAGGCAGGAGGAAATACAGATGAAGGAAGATTGTTCCAGAGTTTACCAGCGTGAGGGATGAAAGAGTGAAGATGCTGGTTGACTCTTGCATAAGGGGTTTGGACAGTATAGGGATGAGCATGAGTAGAAAGTCGTGTGCAGCGGGGCTGCGGGAGGGGGGGAGGCATGCAGTTAGCAAGTTCAGAGGAGCAGTCAGCATGAAAATATCGATAGAAGATAGAAAGAGAGGCAACATGGCGGCGGAATTTAAGAGGTAGAAGACTATCAGTAGGAGGAGGAGAGCTGATGAGACGAAGAGCCTTTGACTCCTCTCTGTCAAGGAGAGCTGTGTGAGTGGAGCCCCACCACACATGAGATGCATACTCCATACGAGGGCGGACAAGGCCCCTGTAAATGGATAGGAACTGTGCGGGGGAGAAGAACTGGCGGAGACGATACAGAACGCCCAGCCTCGAGGAAGCTGATTTAGTAAGAGAAGAGATATGAAGTTTCCAGTTGAGATTTTGAGTTACGGATAGACCGAGGATGTTTAGTGTTGAAGAAGGTGATAGCTGAGTGTTTTCAAAGAATAAGGGATAGTTGTTTGGAAGATTGTGTCTAGTGGATAGGTGGAGAAACTGTGTTTTTGAGGCGTTGAAGGACACCAGGTTCCTCTTGCCCCAATCGGAAATAATAATAAGGTTCGTTCTGTTGCCTCCAGCCTTAAATCGTTAAGTTCCTGTCTGGAAGAAAAGATCAGTGAAAAGGACTTACGACAGCGGAGGATCGAGGTCAAAGCGGCCGACATTAGATATTAGATAGTTGGGGAAGTGGAGGGAAATGAAAGAAAGAAGAGGAGAAACAAAGAACTCAAAACGTTAGAGGAAGAGAAAAGAAAGGAGATAAAAGAGGAGGAAGGCAAGGAACATGAAGTAAGAGGAACAAAAGGAGAGGAAAGAAGAAGAGAAGGAAAACACATCGGTAGAAAGAAGTGAAAGAAATGAATGAATGCGAGGAAAAGTAATGAAAAAAGAGAAAATAAAAGGATGAGGAAAAAGAACAGTAAAGAAAATAAAGGAAAACAAACAAAGAAAACACGACATCAGAAGACAAGGCAGAAAAAAAAGATGAATGAAAAGAAATGATAAAAGAGGAAAGAAAAGGATGAATAAAAAGAAAACTATTGAACTAAAGAAAAAAAAAAGACAATGAATGAAAACAAAACATACGGTTAAGAAAGATACAAGAAAGCACACCTGTGAGCCAACTGGTTACGGAGTGTCTTCCCATCCAGCCGGTCGTGGGTCAGCATATCATCAAACCTTTCGGCGCCCCAGCACACATAATTGGCACGCTTTCGTAGGAACTTTGGGCATTTCCAGGGGTAGTTTAATGGCCCTGGTGGTAGTTCGACCCTTCTTCTGTGCTACGATCGTGAAAAAGCACTCATGAAAAACTGATTGATCCCCTTTTTGACCTTTGGAAATAGTTGATGTGAAAAATGGAAGCGTCTGAGAATACTGACCCTGGATTAATTTATCGTGTATTTCGTGACACGCGGAGGTCGTGTGGAGGTGTAGCAAAGTGGAAGTTTAGCGCAACACACAGGCATCTATAATCAAGAAAGAGCAAGTGTCAGGGCACCCAAGAAGGAGGGAGGACAACAAATGGACAATATTGAGAATTTCCTTTTACAGTAACGGAAGCAACTCAAGAGAAAAAAAGTAATAATGAGAAGAAAAAAAAGCCCGCTAAATACTGCCCCTATAAAGAAAGAGTTGAGAAAAGTGACCAGAAGAGAGGTCAGTTTCGGAGGAGAGGTGTACCGATACTCTCCTTTTGAAAGAGGTCAAGTCATAGGCAGGAAGAAATACAGACGAAGGAAGATTGTTCCAGAGTTTATCAGCGTAAGGGATAAAAGAGTGAAAATGCTGGTTAACTCTTGATATGGGATTTGGACAGTATAGGGATGAGCAAGAGTGTAAAGTCGAGTGAGCGGGCCGTGGGAGGGGGGAGGCATGCAGTTAGCAAGTTCAGAAGAGCAGTCAGCGTGAAAATATCGGTAGAAGATAGAAAGAGATTCCAATGAGGGACGGAATCACTCAGAGCAGGAGAGTGTGGCTACCCTCACAACCGCCGTGTTGTTACCCAAAGAGCCGTTGATTTACGCTGATGCAATAGTGTTTGTTTTGTGCTCTGGGTGTGGTCAGGATCTCGAACAAGTACCCAGAGCACAAAACACACTATTGTATCAGCGTCTGTTGGAATTTCTCGCGGCTCTTTGGTTAACAACACGGCGCCTGTTCTGAAGGTGACTACTCTCTCCTATTATGTGGCTCTGGGCATAATGATAACAGAATAGCACATGCCGCTACTGGATAAGAACAAAGTCAAAGTTAGATAGAATAAAAGCTAATGAAAGCAATGGCAACAATTAGGAGACATTCGCCCATACTTTCAAACATTTCGGGTCTCACACAGTGACAGTTGACAAGCCTTTTGTAGAATGTGTGGGTATTTTCGTGGGCAGTTTTTATGGTTTTGGTAGAGGTTGTTTTGGTTCCATGGGTAGTGTTGTGAGCCTAGTGATAGTTTGATATGACTCTGGTAAAGGTTGTT
The DNA here is from genome assembly GCF_024679095.1 of Eriocheir sinensis. Classification (NCBI taxonomy): domain Eukaryota; kingdom Metazoa; phylum Arthropoda; class Malacostraca; order Decapoda; family Varunidae; genus Eriocheir; species Eriocheir sinensis. The sequence goes on from NC_066577.1 coordinate 3,999,444, forward strand.
TAATTAGTATTCCCATGGGCAGTGTTATGAACCCAGTAATAGTCTGACAAGTCTTTGGTAGAGGTTGTGTTATTGTAGTTCCATGGGTAGTGTTTTGACTTGTGAGCCCAGTGATAGTCTGGCAAGGTTTTGGTAGAGGTTGTGTTAGTAGTATTGGCATGGGTAGTATTTTGAGCCGAGTGATAGTTTAACCAGGCTTCTACACCATGGACGTGAAAAACACTCATGAGAATCTGACTAATCTCCTTTGTGGCCATGGAATATATTTACTGTGAGAGCCGAAAGCATCTGAGAAAACGGTCATTATGTAAGAAAAAAGAGAACAGTTGAAGAAGAGCGACAGACTGGAAAATATAACATCAAAAGACACAAGGTAGATCGTTAATTAGATTGTTAATGTTGGGGCTGTACACTAAAGCTGCGCGTGGCCTTACTGCTCATCTCCGTCACCATCGCACTTGAGCTTGTCAATCAATCAGTCAATGGGGACATACGCCGGGGGGCATGTCGCCTCGCCCACCCTACTACGCCAAGGCCGGGGGTCCCTCCGAGCGAGTCTCCATGTAGACCCCTCTTTCATCCAGAGTGTTTCCTGGCAGGATCTATCGACTTGCTCGAGCCACGAACTCTGTGGGCGTACCCTTGGCCTCCTCCACTCAGGGTTGTCCCTTACAGAAACAACCCAATGAGCAGGGTCACCTTCTGGGCAGCGTGCCACATGCCAGTATAGCCGAAGTTGGCGTTGACGGACTATGCAACAGTGGTGGGCACGGTTCCGCTAATCCGCTAACCGCTAATTAGCGAAGCTAACTTTTTCGTTAGCTGATTAGCGTTTTCGTTAACTTTGGAAACAGTTAGCGAACCAATTAACTTCCGCTAAATGTAGTTCCTCCTCCGCTAAATTTAATTCCACTAAAATATTCATACAGGTTTGTTCTTGTCCGTTGTGGGCAGACTCAGCACCAGTTGAGCAACATGGCGCAATAATTCCAGGGTTTCCCTTTTTGGGTAAATTACGCTTTAAAGTACGGTAATTGGACAGTAATTAGGGAAACTTTTTGTCTAAGCTACAACATATTGAAATTTCTTGTCACTAGGTCTGTTTTCAATGGTTTTAGAGCCCAAATACTAAACCGAAGCTAAATCCATAAAAAAATCAGCGGTTAGCAATTAGCGTTAGCTTTCACTAATTTCTTTATCAGTTTAGCTGTTTAACGTAAGCGAAGCTAAGTTTTTAGTTAGTTGATTTCGCTAACTTGTCGATTAGCGGTGCCCACCACTGCTATGCAAGTAACATATGTCGAATCAGTCTCACGGAGCAGTCGCCGGTTTCACACAGTCATTGCAGCGCTATCCCATTATTGCTGCATCATTGACAAAAACAAGGACAGTAACTCTGCTATTGCCTTTAGATGCTCCACAATGACTTCAGCTTGTGTTTGATAAAATTAAGAAATATATTGACGTTCATATCGAGGCAGGAAAGTACAAGCCTTTATAGATATATAGGTAAGGGTAAAGTTGGGGCATACGCTATAGCTGCGCGGGGCTTCGGTGCTCGTCTCCGTCACATGAGCAACTGAACTTGTTGTGTGATGACATTAAGAAGTGTACAGACGTTTACGTCGACACAGGAAGCTAGAGGAACATGACAGAGGCCCATTTTCTCAAACATTTCGGGGCTTACACACCCACATACGACAAGGCCTTCGTAGAGGTTGTTGTAGTGTTAAAATTGACAGTTTTTTGAGCCTAGTGGCCCAGCAGTGAATGGGTACCAGGTATTAATCGGGGGTTGTGTCCCGTCTCCTGGAATCTGTTCCCTTCTCTTATTATTCCTTCCCCTCCTGTCTCTCTCCGGCATATGACCACAGATGTTGCGCCGACTAAACCAAACTTTCCAACTTTGGGCCTAGTGGTAATTTGACAAGGCTTCTGCACCATGAACGTGAAGAGAACCCTGGTGGGAACCCGATGCATCTCCTTTGTGGCTGTCGGAAATATTTGTTGTGAGAACCGAAGGCGTCTGAACATGCGGACCGAACACAGATGAACACTGGAGGAGCCTTGGCAACTATGTTCGGTATTCCTTGACGCTTCCTTCTCTTACAGCAATAATTTCTGAAGGACAAAAAAGAGGTTAAACGCGTTCCCATGAGTGTTTATTTAACGTTCACGGTGCAGAAACTCAAAACTACCACCAGGGTCACCCATGGAAATGCCCACAAATCATATGAAGGCCTTGTTAAACGCGTCTTTTTCCTTTTCTTTTCATATCTTTTCCTTTCTGTTCTTTTCTTTCCTTTATCTTTTTCCTTTCCTCACGTCTTTTTCCTTTACCTGGGCGCCGAAGTGTTTAAGAATACGGCCCTGGATGTCACTGAATCTATGTCAATCTTCAGACACTCCTAAAACACCGAGGAAAGGGCCGGCCAAGGAAGGGAAGGGCGAGAATGAAGTAGATGTACGAACGCCGTGTATTATGTGTGCTTAGGGGCCAAAGTGTTTAAGAATACGGCCCTGGATGTCAATGTGAATCCATGTCAATCTTCAGACACTCCTAAAACACCGAGGAAAGAGCCGGCGAAGGAAGGGAAGGGCGAGGGGGAATTAGGTACTAGCGCCATGTAACATCCACTTAACTGATGGCTTAGTAAGAAGATAACGCTATAATTGCCTCAGTGCTTATCTCCGTATCACTAAGTCGCCACACATACACACACACACTCACACACACACACGCGCGTATAAAGCCGATTCCTTAGTCTTTTATTCTTGCTACTTTTTTTTTAACTTTTTTCCACTTCGTCATCCTCCTCCTCCTCCTCCTCCTCCTCCTCCTCCTTCCTCTTTTTTTTCTTCTTTTCTTCTTCTTCGTCTTCTTTTTCTTCTTCTTCTACTACTCCTACTACTACAACTATTACACTCCTACTATTACTGTTGCTATAATCGTGGTGGTGATAGTGGTGATGGTGGTGGTTATGGTTGCAGTGGTGGTGGTGATGGTGGTGGTTATGGTTGCAGTGGTGGTGGTGGTGGTGGTGATGGTGGTGGTTATGGTTGCAGTGGTGGTGGTGGTGGTGTGATGGTGGTGATGGTGGTGGTTATGGTTGCAGTGGTGGTGGTGGTGGTGGTGATGGTGGTGGTTATGGTTGCAGTGGTGGTGGTGATGGTGGTGGTTATGGTTGCAGTGGTGGTGGTGGTGGTGGTGGTGATGGTGGTGATGGTGGTGGTTATGGTTGAAGTGGTGGTGATGTGGCAGTTGTAGTCATTATCTTTGTGCATTCCTGGTAAAGATAACTCTCTCTCTCTCTCTCTCTCTCTCTCTCTCTCTCTCTCTCTCTCTCTCTCTCTCTGATACAGTCGTCACATGAATGATAACAAACACACGTAAAACCAGACGTCACAATTTCATTATCTTTCACTCTCTCTCTCTCTCTCTCTCTCTCTCTCTCTCTCTCTCTCTCTCTCTCTCTCTCTCTCTCTCTCTCTCTCTCTCTCTCTCTCTCTCTCTCTCTCTCTCTCTCTCTCTCTCTCTCTCTCTCTCTCTCTCTCTCTCTCTCTCTCTCTCTCTCTCTCTCTCTCTTTGTTTTATAAGGAGAAAGTCTTCAATTTAGACACACATAAATCAGTGTTGCGCGTACCCTGTAGTCTGTAACTGGCGCTACTTTGGGTGCGGTCTAGCCCAGTATCTGTAGTCTAGGCTACATAATGAGCTGACCTGTCTCACGAGCTCTCATCTGTTGTTGTATTGTTACTTGAGTGCTCCTGACCTGAGTAATGACCTGAACAGTCACCGTGGTATCGGGACACCTCTCCTCCCGAAATTGACCTCTCTTTCGGCCACCTCTTTTGATTCTTTTTTGTAGGAGCAGCGAGTAGCGGGCTTTTTTTCATTATTGTTTCCTTTTTTTGTGTGCCCTTGAGCTGCCTCCTTTGTTGTAAAAATAGAAAAAAAAAGCCATGTGTCTCCGGAGACCTCACCTTAGGCCGCTAGGGGCAGTATAACCCTGTCTGCTACCTGCAATGCTGTTTAAGATGTCTACAGACGTGTCATTTTGACGGAGGATACAGCAGTTGCATTTTTACGAGAAAACAATCTTCTGGACACGCCATAAGAAGCAGAGCCTTGCAATCGATGTGGTAGTGTCATGCGAGAAAGTTGAAAGCGCGACGGAGGTGGGGAATTCCAGGAAATAATACAAGTTACATTACAATCTGGATTTGTTGGAAATTTTGGAACTGGTGTTAATGTTTGTACTGGAAATATCCATGAATACAGCAGTGACGCTAACAGGAAGGTCTGCCAGTACGATAAATGGCTGGTATAATATGTGCCGCGAGGTGTGTGGAGCCATCGCTGTCCACCGTCCACGACGCAAGATGACTGGAACAGACAAAAGATGGCTGTCTCGAGAGAGACCCACAGCAGATCAAGAGGTGAATTACACACACACACACACACACACACACACACACACACACACACACACACACACACACACACACACACACACACACTCACCACACACACACCACACACACACACACACACACACACACACACACACACACACACACACACACACACACACACACACACACACACACACACACACACACACACACACACACACACACTCACCACACACACCCACACACACACTCACACACACACACACACACACACACACACACACACACACACACACACACACACACACACACACACACACACACACACACACACACACCACACACACACACACACACACACACACACAAACACACACACACACACACACACACACACACACACACACACACAAACACACACACACACACACACACACACACACACACACACACACACACACACACACACACACACACACACACACACACACACACACACACACACACACACACACACACACACACACACACACACACACACACACACATATGTATATATATATATATATATATATATATATATATATATATATATATATATATATATATATATATATATATATGTGGTAGACTGCATGTGTGTGTGTGTGTGTGTGTGTGTGTGTGTGGTGAGTGTGTGTGTGGTGAGTGGGTGTGTGTAAAATTCACCACCTCTTGGTCTGCTGCGGGTCTCCCTCGAGACAGACAGCCGTTCCCCTACGGAAGAGCACAGAGCTCGTAGTACCGATCTTTGGGTAGGACTGAGACCACTCACACACAACACACCGCGACAACGAGGTCACAACTTGCCATACGTCGCGTACCTACTCACTGCTAGGTGAACAGGGGCTACACGTGAAAGAAGATAACCCCGGTCCTTCTGGTTGTAAGGCAGACGCTCTAACCACTGAGCTACCTGGCCGTTTTGTGTGTGTGTGTGTGTGTGTGTGTGTGTGTAATAATGAAGATGATGATCATAATAATAATAATAATAATAACAATGAAAGGTTAATATTCTTTGGCAGCCGATAGTCTGAAAATTCACAAATATTGTCTCATGTCTACTGTAAAGATAGATTGGATGGTTAGGGAGGGCGGGGAATACCAAAATTGAAGAAAAATGAGCTGCGGGGTGGCGTGGTGGGGGCAGGGAGGATAGCGGAGAGGTGCTGATCCCCACCACGGCCCTTTGTGTTGACAGGGCTATCTACTCAGGGCTTCTACACATTTTATAATGCACACTATCGCCGGCACTGCACTGCGTATTTAGCGGTCGGTGAAGGAAATAAAAAAACAAAGAAAAAAGTGAACGGAAGAGAGAGAGAGAGAGAGAGAGAGAGAGAGAGAGAGAGAGAGAGAGAGAGAAACATATTTTCAAGTGAGTCAGATTATTTACGTGTGACACGCGGCACCACCGTCACTGGCGGCCGCTATACAGGGGTGGGCCACGGGTTCCATCGCCCACAGACACACGGCTCACCACACATTTCATGACAATTTTAACTGTTGCTTTGATCTCTACACTTTTCCTATTGACTTCCGGAAGTTTGAAGGTCAGCAGAACATACACGACAACAAAGGAGTAGTTAGTGAAGTAGTAAACGAGATATCAGCGCGTTAAGAATACCAGTCTACCCAGGCCACCTCTTTTAATTCTTTTTTGGGAGCAGCGAGTAGCCGGCTTTTTTTATTATTGTTTTCTTTTCTTATGCCCTTGAGCTGCCTCCGTTGTTGTGAAAAAAAAAAAAAACCCGACCTAACATGACCTGACTACGCCTTATCCAGCACGGTGATGTGTGGCCCTGTGTTGGCACCCCAGACACCCTACCCGGCACTGTACTACTGTGTGTTGGTACGTTCTTCTTCTTTTGAGCCGTTCCGCTTTGTATCGCTTCTTAGGGCTTCTTCTTCTTCTGGGGACGTATTCTCAGGTAGATCGGCGCCCTAGAACACATATTTGACAAGGCTTTCGTAGGGGTTAGGGGCATTTCCAGAGTTACTTTTATGACCCTGCTGGTAGTTTGACCCTTCTTCTGTACTCTGAACTTAAAAAAACCCTCATGAGAACCAGATTAATTTCCTTTTTAACCTTTGGAAATAGATGATGTGAGAGGTGGCAGCGTCTGAGAATACCGACCCTGGCGTGTTTAAAGGTTGGTTAGGCTGTGTGACCACGACCTCAACCCCATCTTGCTCTTGCTCTTGCTGTACAGGTGACCCGTTGGAGAGTCAGGCCTTCGCATCGGCACAACCTGTAAAAATAAAACAACACAAGCAGTATCCATTACAAATCTTCCAATTCCCTATTTCTTGCACACCACATCTTTTCCAGAAAACTCTTCATGGCTTCTATAATTCTATCATTTGCTTCAGCACTCAGTCCCAGCAGCAGCAGCATCCATTCCCTCTCTGTTCTTGCAATCCTCCCATTCACATCCCAGCCCATCAGTGCCACCCTCATCATCTCCGTCCTTTCTCTCCGGTACCTCCCACACACCAGTATCACATGCACGACAGTTTCATCCACACCCCTGTCACACAGTGGAAAGGGAAGGGAAGGGCTTGGCCTTGGCCTTGGGTTCTACTGTTCAGTAGTTGATAGGGCGAAGTTTGGCCTTTGTAACAGCACATCTGCCTTCTGGTTTGATTTCTCTTCTTTTTCAAATTTCACGCGTGAATTCTATTTATTCCTAATGCTTTCTTTACCGGATAGAAGCTTTGGAAAATATCATTTGGGTTTCCCTCCTAAGGTTGCTGGAATTCTATGTTTGTTCAAAACGGATTTTAGCATTTTCACAATAATCACGGAAAATATCATTGATACTAACTTAATTTACACATTTTATATAAATTTGATTGACAGCACACTTATCAAAGGATCATGTTGAAGCGTTTTGGGGTTAATTTACCATAAAGCATTTTGGGGCCAAGACTCATGAGCCTCGAGTGTGTCGGTGGTGTTAGATGTACAATGATTATCCATGCCGTATGTTGATTATATGATTGATTGATTGATAGTTTATTGTTGCAGGTAAACAACAAGGGAGAAGGGAGGAACATGCCATCCCAACCCCCAGGCAGGACAGAGTGTGATTATACAACTATTAATACGTTTGTAGGTAGCACCAGGAAACTAAAAAGATTGCATGATTGATTGATTGATAATTGATTGTTGCAGGTAAACAACAAGGGAGAAGGGAGGAACATGCCATCCCAACCCCCAGGCAGGACAGTGTGTGATTATAAAACTATTAATACATGTGTAGGTAGCACCAGGAAACTAAAAAGATACAATGGTAGGTGGGAATACTTAGGACGAGGGCGAGAAAGAAGCAAAGACTATGAGGGATGTGTGTATATGGGACGAGGATTCCAATGTTAGTTAGTGAAAAAATTGCACCTGGAAATGATGTCAAGAATGGAAGAAGTGACAAAGGAACGACAAGAGGACAGGGGAGAATGGCAAGACGGAGGATAAGGGTGAGGCAGGGAATGCACAACAAGGGAGGGTGGCGGTTCGATGGTAGGAATGAATGAATGCACAAGAAGTACTTTCCCTTATTATCCATGTAATAATGCAACGATTCGCATACGCTTGCACCTCATAAAATAACTTGATATAATTACAACAAAACAGCTAGTATAACCTGAAAATATAAACTATACGATAACTACGAAAATTAGGCTAAAGTGTCCATAGCTGTTAAGGCGATATCAGTAACATTGAATTATCCTCCCTACACGTTAATTAGCGTAGAGACAAATATTAAGTGAAATTCTGACTGTGTGCTGACTGATGTAATTTTCATGGTAAACAGAGACGTGAAGTACAACAACTTTGGCTGAGAACGAGGATGATCATGATGACGTCACTAATGTACGGGCCGGAATGGATACATGTACCGTCGAATCACTCGGCCTTGGTCTTGATCTTGGCTCGGGAGTTGTATAAGTTAGGCGAGATAAGGATAGGTTCAGATAGATAAGAGTTAGGGTAAGTTAGATGAGGCTAGACAAATGCATGTACACACATACTTCACCTAACTTACCGTAATTAACTCCTACAGCAATACCAGGCATATCATCGGTCGCTGTATCCATTCCAGCACTGGTACCGCTAGTATCAGTACCGGTGATACAGGCACTTAAAGGTACCGGTACTGATACACTTGGTACCGATACTAATCAATCAGTGAGGGCATACATCGGGGGGCGCGTCGTCTCGCCCACCCCACGACGCCACGCCCGGGGGTCCCTCCGGGCGAGTCTCCATGCAGGCCCCTTCCCAACCCGAGTATACCTCCCGGCAGGATCTGTCGATTACTCAAGCCACGAACTCGATCCGTGGGCGTCTCCTTGGCCTCCTCCACTCAGGAATCCGATGAGCAGGATCAGCTTTAGGGTTACGTACCACGTGCCCATATAGCCGGAGTTGGCGTTAACGGACTATATGCGGGTAATATATGTCGAATCAGTCTCACGGAGTAGTCGCCGGTTTGATACAAATTAAGTCATTCCAGCGATATCACATGATAGTGCGTAGACATTTATTACCAAAGGTATCAATTCGCCTCTCCAAGTCCCCATTTAGTGTCCATGTCCTACAACCATAGAGTAAGGCTGCGCTCATCCTCTGATGACGATACGCACTAAGACTGAATTTACCACCATCTTTTCATTGAATGGTTACATCATGTTATGAACGTTAAATATGATATATTAATTACTGTTTGCGTGTTGTTTAAACACTTTACTAAGTAATTCAACTAGCTGGTTGACGCTGGCTGCCTGCGCCGACAAGCTCAAACAGGTTTCATTCAGTTACATGGTGATATTCGAAAACCAGCGTTCGTTGTGCGCGCAGCCTTAGACAGGGAACACAAGGGTCTTGAAGATCCGGATCTATGCCCTTTTGCACAGGTATCGGCAACGCCATATACTCGTGCTGAGCGAGTCCACAACACCGTTGGCCAGGCCAATCCGCCGTAAGACTTCCTGGTGAGACTCGTACCGTTGTTATGAACTACGCTACCAAGATACGTGAAACTTTCTGAGATCTTAACGTCCTCGCCACACGCATGAACAGACTGTACTGTGTCATCCAGCAAGCCTTCAAACACCTGTACCTTGGTCTTGGCCCAGGAGACCTCAGGTCCCAAGTGCTTCGCCTCCTCGTGCAGTGCCTCGAGAGCCATCACCAAAACCAACAGCAACTCCGCCAGGATTACTGCATCATCGGCAAAAACAAGGTCAGTGACCCTGGTATTGCCAATGGATGTTCCGCAATGACTCCGGTCCACAACTCTGCCCAGTACCCAGTCCTTACAAGTGTTGAAAAGAGATGGGGCAAGGACACAGCCCAGCCTCACTCCCACATTCACGGGAAAGAAGCTGGACAACCCCCCCCCCCCCATCCTTCACAGCACACACTGTCCCAGAATACAGGCCAGTCAGCAAACCAATAGTCCTCGCAGGAATCCCACGGAGTCGCAGAAGATCCCAGAGTGCCTCGCGATGCACTGAGTCAAACGCCTTCTTTTATTTAATTTGAGATCGACATAGGCTGCAATCATCCCCTGTCGAAACCCACGTCGATCGGCGCTCCACCAGTACGCGAAGCGCTAGGACGGTCCCTCAATACCTCCATGGATACGGTCAGTTAATTGTTGACTTGCCAGGCGTGAACCCGGACTGCTCAGGTCTCTGCATCTTCAGTAGGTGGCTGCGAATTCTCATCAGCAATAGGTGAGCAATCACCTTGCTTGGCACACTGAGCAGTGTAATACCACGGTAGTTAATTGTTGCAGTCCTGTTGGTCCCCTTTATTCCTTTTCCAGATAGGGACGATCAACCCCCTCTTCCAGTTTAATGGTGAAGCATATTAAGCAGCAGAGAGGATCAGGAAGAGGAAGACCTACGAAGCGATACAGAAATATATAGGTCAAAAGCAAAAGGAGAAGAAGTCTGCCCTGGAGTTCCGCACTCTTTGGACAGCAGCACGATCAGTTAATGGTACCGGTACTTATTCGCTGGCACCAATACCACAAACAATGGTACCACTATTACCGGCACCAGTACCGCTAGCACCATTGTTTACTTCCTCACAGGAGCAGGAAGGGAAGGCTACGATGCTCCACAGCACGCCACAGAAGGCCCCGACACCGTCTCTCTGAGTCACAGCGCGCCACAGTAACACGGCAACCATGTCACGCAGCTCCAAGATACACAATAGGCCTCCCAGCCCCCTGGTGGAGGTGAAGAGCAAGGTGAGGTTTATGTGGGGGTGTGGACGTGTCTGTGGGTCACTGTACGTGTCTGTGGGTTGGTGGGTGTATCCGTGTACATTTTTGTGGGCGTCTGTGTACGCTTCTGGGTATTTCTTTATAAGAAGTCCGTTTCCCCCTCCGCCACCCCGGCCCCCTACCCCCAAAACAAGCCTGGGGACCTGTGGGAAATTTGGACTTCAGGGGAAAGGCAAGTTGACTGAAACATGGGTCTCCAAAATTTCCCCCAAACAGGGAAAGTTACCTAGTCCTGAAACTTTAGGGGAAGTTCCCTAAACCTAGTGTCTTGCAATCTAATCTAACATAACCCAGCCCTACCAAGCAGCCTGTGGTGCGCCCACCACCGCCCTGCTCCAACCTGATACCAATGACCTATGTAGTGGACCCGCCGCTGCCCCACTCCGTTCCGCGCTGTGTATTTCCGCCAGCCCACACCGCATGCCGAAGAGATTTAAACTAACCTAATGTAATCTACCTAACAGTGGGGCTTCACCCCCCTCATCCCCCCTTCCTACAGATGAGCTGCAGCAACGGATACCGCTGCAGCCGGTTTCTTGACGAGTGTTGGGTGTGTCATTGGATGGCCAGCGTAGTGGACCCACCCCTGCTTTTGCCACCCCATCCTTTTTACGCTGCCTATTTCTGCCGGCCCACACCGCATGTCGAATATATTTAAACTAATCTAACCCAACTTTACATACTGTAACCTATGCTGAAGTTAAGGCTAATTGGCGATCTTGGCAGCTTGTGGGTAATCTTCCGCCACTCGGCAATGCTTGAAAGTTGTCAGTGTGCATCAATGGGATTGAACCCAGGTTCATGGGCTCACCACACCCGCACGCTAAACACTCGGCCACCGCTGTGGGATGCGGAAAACTGTGTTGGTGTAGAGTGTGTTTGTGGGGTGGGAAGTAATACCAGAGTGATGATTAGCACACTAAAATCCATTGGTAAGAAATGTCACCCACTGGAGTAAGTTGGGTGTAATTTTGGAGTAATGTTGTATTGTGAGTTTCTCAAATTATATCATTATGAAATGGTTTGATTGTAAGCAAACGCCCAGTAATAACAGAGATTGGTGTTATTAACACGTTGCCTGCATCTTGAGCCGCAGTTGCACCATAGATTGCATGCCTTGCTTGGGAGTTGGCACGGTATTATTCTAGTGTTTGCCCATACTTACCCCTTGCAACCAAAATTGGCTAGGGGGCCATTGAGACTCTGGGGAATGCGGTGGTAAACATGAAATGCGTCGCAAATGCATAGTTTTTGAGTTATGAGGGGTTGAAAAATACCCTAGATGTAGGGAAATTCCTTACAATTACTTAGATGTAGGGAATTTTCATACGTTCCGTGTTTTTTTTACAACGTACAAACCACGCAAGGTAATTATTAAAAAATCACTCCACACCTCAAAAATACGATATTACGCCTCCATGTTGTACTTAAGGGCATATTATACATACGGACGATGTGTTTACATGGCAACGCCATTGCTATATGAGCAGCGTTGCCAACGATCCGGTTAGCAATGATATGCTAGGTGAGACCAGGTCCACCATGTGTGGTTATTTATTATTATTTTTTTTTTTGGAACACGCACCTTTGCCTAATACTATTTCAGATGGTACGCTAGGTTAGCAATGGTACGCTTGGTTAGCCATTAGCCCACGCATGTGAGACCAGGTCCACCACACGTGGTTATTTTTTTTTTAGAACACGCACCTTTACCTAATACTATTACCGATGGTACGCTTGGTTAGCGATGGTACGCTTAGTTAGCCATTAGCCCACGCATGTGAGACCAGGTCCACCACGCGTGGTTATTTTTTTTTAGAACACGCACCTTTAAGAGGGGGGGGTCCAGGGAGGGGCGCAGCCCCCCCTTGGTTAGCAGGGGGGTCGAGGGGGGCGAAGCCCCCTCATTAGCAGGTCGTAAAGTTCGGTTGGAGTAGTTTAAATATGCTCCCCCACCCAAATACCCCAAGCTCACGGAGGTCTCCCAAGATCGTTGGGGGAAGGGGATTAATTCGGCTTCTTTACTTTTAAGTACTTTTTTTTTTTTTTTACAATGATATATGGAGGCGTATTATCGTATTCTGGAGGCGCGGAGTCAATATCCACAATCACCTTGTATACTGGGAATACGAGCCCGTGAAGTAGATTCAAAATCCGGTCAGTAAGGATTCACATATTCGAACAGCTCGGGCAAGAGGTTCGAGAGCCTGCACTTCCTGCACAAGCCGCAGTAGTGTTAAAGGTGCGGTGTTGGATGGATCCCGGCTAGCTGATGGTTTTACTTGTGTCAGTGATAAACAATGAAGATACACTGTGTTTGGTGCCACGGACTCTACTTGGAGGACAGAAACCTTGCGATGAGGTGACAACCTACTAGAGAGAGGGGGCATGAGTGTGGTGGAGGCGGTTTATGTGAGCACAGATGGCCGCCGGTGCCATGTCAGATGGTGAGGTGAGCATCGTTTGGTGGGTTCACTATGCTTCTCTCCCAAAACAAGCTTGGGGATCCACTGAGTGCGTGGTTTTCGTATGGGAAACACTAAATTCGTCGCAAACGCTTATTTTAAGTGGTGGTGGGATGAAAAATTCCCTAAATTTAGGGAATTTCCCTAGATCTAGGGAGTTTTTATCCCCCCTCCCCCCACTAAAAAATACGCGAATGCGACGGATTTTGTGTTCCCCACCCGAAACCCCGCATTCCCACCAGGTCCCCAGGCTTGTGTGGGGGGGAGGGGGGAGTATGGGCAAACACTAGAATTTTACCGTTGGCACAATAATGATTCAACAAAAGTTAGCATTCACTGTCATTTTTCACCTCTATTATAAATGCTGAATGGACACTCACATTTGATGCTCTTCGTGGGAGACACAAAGGAAAGCATAAGGAAACATAGTGTGGTAAGTGCTTGTTTATTTTCTACCATCATAATGGAGCTCTAAGCTTAACCCGCAAAGGGTTTCCCATGCCACATGATGTGCTATCATAGGGTGTGCATGTAGGATTCACACGTCACATGATGTTTTTCTTTTAATTGTTTTTTGCGCTACTCATTTATCTTGTATTATATAGGTAATAATTATTTTCCCAGGAGTGTCTGGCACATCCCCCTAGGGGCCTAGAAGATATGGGGCTTGGGTACTCTCCTTGGTCATTGAAGAGGCGAAGGGAAATCATGCCAGTAATTGGGCCTCAAGCAGCCAGGGTTGACGTAGTCCACACAAACAATCAAAGAGCCCTGCTGTTGTTTGGAAAGATTAATGTGGTGTCACTCCTCTCTGCCACTCATAACCCCTCTATGGTTGACAGTAGGAACAGATTCACACACATTTACCAATCATGAAGTCTGAATGTGTAACTGATGCCACTTGTTGACGAGTCAGATGCAATTATTTCGTCTATAGGTTATACTCGCAAAATGCTGAAATTGTGTAATAAGTTAATTTTCCATTTTGACGTCACCATGGCGAATGCACACATACAGCATGTGCAAAAGTCAGGAAAGAAAGATAACTAGAGACACATATTCTTGAAGTAATACGTCAGCTCCAGGGTGAACATGCAGTGGAATGGCCTGCACCTGGCCCTCATTCAGCTTCTACAGACACTGCACGCCTTACTGGAGGTCACTTCATACGATCCATGCAAGTTCCATCTGATTCCCAGAAACAGCGAGTGCAGAGAGCTTGTTACTCTGCGAACACGCAACACACCATTAGCGGCAGTGCCAAGACACTCGCTACCGCTGCTGAGAATGTGCCGTTCCTCTCTGCGTGGAGCCGTGTTGTGCAGAGTGTCACACTCTGGCGCACTTCTAAAACATATCAAAGTGTCATTCCTCGAAAAATGTAAATGAAAATAGTATAAGTAAGGAGAAATATTGAAAGACATAGTGTAAGAGAGTGTAAGCACATACTCTGGGCACCTCATGCGAGTTGCCAGGTTGTAACAAAGAAGATGTGTTTGGTTCATATATATATATATATATATATATATATATATATATATATATATATATATATATATATATATATATATATATATATATATATATATATATATATATATATATATATATATATATATATATATATATATTTTTTTACGTCATGACCTATTAGCATGGGTAGGCTTCTTCAGTGGATCCTGATGGTTGGTCCAAGTCTTCTTTCCGGTGGGTCCTGATGGTCGGCCCAATCCGTTCTGGCGCAGGCGAGTGTTTACAGTGGCGCCATCTTTCATTGGCTCATGCTGCCCTCCCGGAGCTCATCTTTGATCCTAGAATCTAGAGTCCATGTTGATAGGTGGTCTTCTGGACAGCCTGTGGGTATTTTTAAGCCACTCGGCGGCGGCTGAAAAATCCCAGCTTTGTGTCTATATATATATATATATATATATATATATATATATATATATATATATATATATATATATATATATATATATATATATATATATATATATATATATATATATATATATATATATATATATATATATATATGGTTTTGTGTAAAAATGGTTTCTATGGTTGATGTATATATTATTACCTAAGAAAATAATGATCACGTGTGAAATATGTGGCTGAAAGGCTGAGTGTGTCTGTAGGTGCGGGAGTACATGTGGCAACAGTGCAGGAAGCCTTGGTCTGGCGCGCCTGCCCTAGAATTTAAAATATGACGAGTTGCGCCGTTTAAATGGTTTCATGGTGTTTCCAGGGTGATTTTGAGTTTGAGATGGAAAAAAAATAGTTTTTTTCGTAACCTGTGAGGATATGTTATGTAAATTAACGTAACACTTAACGGGTTAATGAATATTTTTCATTTACACACAAAAAATGCAAAGTACATTAAAACACTGTCCTGTTATGAAGAAGTATAGCTTAGAAATAGAAAACCACTTTCATTTATATTATGAGTGAATAAACTTATCATAATTCAACTTCTACAAATTTACATTTATATACTGGAAGACATTTGAACAAGCTGCTCTTTCTCCGAACCATTCCACACTTAGTTTGATGGTAAGAACACATCCAATAATAATAAAACTAAAAGCAACATCACTGGTGAAATAATTTTCACTTCTAACAAAACAAATATCCTTCCGACACCTCACACCTCTCTCACCCTCTCTCTCTCTCTCTCCGCAGTTTGATGCAGAGTTCCGGCGGTTTAGCGTGGACCGAGAAAAGTATGAGAGGCTTGAGGACTTCCGGCAGCTGGTTGAGGACCTGCACCGACTGGCCAACACCGCCTTTGTGCTGGCCTACACCGACCCCAGGGACGGCGACCTGCTGCCCCTTACCAATGACGACAACTTCCGCAAGGCCCTGCAGTGTGCACGGCCGCTGCTCAGGATCATCGTGCAGCATAAGGGTGAGTTGGTAACGCTGTGTACTGAGGGAGTGTTGGTAGTGCTGTGTGATTTTGGGTTGGCAACTCTGCAAGAACCGACTGCCAGGCATGTGTGGGGAACAGCCTCGCGAGGACTAGCAGGTCTGTTGTGTTGTTATGTTTTCCTCTAACTCCAGTCGATGGTATTGGCTGTCAGCTCACAAGAGGGACGCTTCAGCCTTTGTTTACCAACTTTTCTCAGTCTGGGTGGTGCCGCTGCAGCACCGTGTGTGTGAAGCACTGATTTGAAGACTGGGACTCAAAATAACCACGCCTTCAGAAATAATACTACCCCGCTAACATCAAATGAAATTATCCTGGAAATGCTGAAAAGCAATGAACAGCCATTTGCGACACCCAACTTCAAGTTCAGTGTGGAGTGTTGACGAGTGCTTACATTCAGCACTCACCGGTTATAAACCATTGATAGACACAAACCTGCAAGCCTGCAAGCAAGGGGTAGTTTTCCCTCTTTCCTTCCTTCCTCTCCTCCCACCTTTCTTTTTTTCCCTCCTTCCTTTCTTCCTTCCCTCCCTCCTCCCTTCCTTTCTTTTTTCCTTCCTTCCTTCCTTCCTTTCTTTTTTCATTCCCTTCTTCCTTCTTTCCTTCCCTCCTTTCTTTTTTCCTTCCTTCCTTCCTTCCCTCCTTCCTTCCTTTCTTTTTTCATTCCTTCCTTCCCTCCTTTTTTCCTTCCTTCCCTCCTTCCTTCCTTTCTTTTTTCATTCCTTCCTTCCCTCCTTTTTTCCTTCCTTCCCTCCTTCCTTTCCTCCCACCTTTCTTTTTTCCCTCCTTCCTTCCTTTCTTTTTCCCTCCTTCCCTCCTTCCTTAACTCTCCTCCCACCTTTCTTTTTTTTCTTCTTCCTTCCGTCCTTCCCTCCTTCCCTCCTCCCTTCCTTCCTCTCTTCCTTTCATCATCAGTGTTTACGTTTGCCATATAAGAATGAGTCCACCCGGAAAAGCACCTCTGTGACAGTTCCCCGTGTGGCTGCATGTGGCACTGTAACACCAACACCTCCATTCACTCGCTCACCTCCCCTTCCTCTTCCCCCCACAGGCAGCCTGGAGCACCTTCCCAATGGGTCATCGTCTGCCAACAAGATGATCCCCAGCATTCTGTCCCCCTTCGTCACGCAGCCCAGGAACAAGCTGTCAATATCCTACCCTCAGGACTTCAGACAGGTGTGTGTGTGTGTGTGTGTGTGTATTTACCTAGTTGTAGTTTTATAGGGCCTTGGCTTATGCTTGTGTGGTCCCGTCTCCATATCTGTATCTGTCCAGTTTTTCCTTAAAGTTGTGCACACTTTTCGCCGATACTACATCCTCACTTAGTCTATTCCAAACCTCTATGTTTCTTTGTGGGAAGCCATATTTCTTTGTCTCTCAAGCATCCTCCTTTTCTCAATTTTTTACTGTACTCGTGTGTTGCTGGTGTTTCTTCCTTCTCGTAGTAGTAACTCCTCATTGTCTACTTTTTCCATTTTATTCCATAATTTATAAATTCTAATGTTGGCAGGATCATTTCCTTTAAGGGGAAAGTTTGCTGTTGATTAACATTGCATCTATGGTCATGAATAATTAATGTGTTGTATATATTAGTACCTTTATTATCATATGAAAATTTCAAGCTGATCAGATGATATGAAAATTTAAGAAAATTATTTTTCATTGTTTTTATGAAAATTTTGAATTTATTTTTCTCAGCCATTTTCTTACTGAATTTCTTGTGACACGCATATCTGATAATTCATTGTTATTCTAAGAATTTATCAAGATATTTTTTTAAACTGTTTTTGTTAATCTGTAAAAATGTTTTTAAAGTATTGAAAATTGTTTTCGAAAATTTCCCCATATATCGAAACTATGCTGTTTTTCAAAACAAACATCTTGTAGAACTTTAGTATGATAAACGATGTTGTGTGTCCTAAAATTTCATGAAAATCGTGCAGAACATAAAAACAAAAAATAATTTTGTTCATTTTGTACCAGTTTTGAGAAAAACTTGATTAAGGTTTTGCTTAAGTTCTTGGGCCCAGTGATTTACATAGATTTACATAGAAAATCAGACCACACAGACCCCATGGTCCAGACTTGGTGGTCTGTCCTTAAACCTAAGTGATTTTACATTAATCAGAAGACTCCAAAACGTTGCATTTATACTCTAGTTGATATTAAGTTGATGTAAGAGCTTATTTTGAAGGAGTCATTACACTGGACCACTGATGGTGGGAGCTTATTCCATTCTCGCACTATAACGTTGGTGAAGAAAATTTGGTGCAGTCTGGGTTACTTTTGTACATCATCTTTTTTTCGCCATTTGTTCTCGTCTTAAAGTGTCATCGATCATAAACAATGTTGATCTGTCTACATTCGTGAAACCATTAAGTATTTTAAAACATTCGATCAGTTTTAGGATTTGTTCAGGAAGGGATCATTTTTTCGCGTCTGACGCTGAACACCTTCTAATTTAGCAATATCCTTTGCATGGTGGGTCTGACTAAACTGTTGAGCGGCGTATTACATCTTTATATTCTTGAACACAAAGTTTTTTTTAATGCCCCCAACATTCTGTTCGCTTATTTGCTGCATCGATGCATTGCTGTGAGAATTTGAGGTTTATTCGAACTTCTTATTCCTCGTCCAATTTGAAGGACCTGGCACTTGTCTGAAATTTTGTGCAAATCCTCTTGGTCCAACATCCACGCGTTTGATGTATGTAATGAAGAAGCACTGGCCAAGGACCCTGAGTTAAATCCGTCAATCACTACTCTTTGTTGTCTGTTGCTCAACCAATTCGCGATCCATTGGTTTACTTGACCGTCAATACCTATTTGCTTTAATTTGTAAAGTAATTTATGATGCGGGTACTATACTGTCAATGCTACTTTCATATGAATTTTATGGGATCAGTAATCACATATCAGTGAGTGCATAAAAGGATCAGGCACCTTGTCCCCCCTTGTAAAGGTATTAATTGCTCAAAGGTGAGGGTGTCAGGGCACGCAACGCCCCTCGTTGTTGCAAGGTTCTGTCAGTACTCTCCAGGTGCATAGCTATCGGTTGGAATTCCTATGTCTGTCTTCCTCTTCTTCTTTATTGTCTTCTTCGGTGTAATTCTTCTCTTTTCTCTCATTTCTAATCCCTTTTCTTTGTATTCATTTGTTCTAAACATTTTTTGTGAGCAGGTTGCACTTTTCATATCCATAATTGAGTTCCAAAACTGTTACATGGGTTACAAACTTCAGCCTGAAGATTGCTGCATGTTTGATTTTCCAACACTTATTCCATATTCTGGCATGCCAGCTAATGTGCCGCAGGCAGCGTGCGACACCCACGCAGAAGCCATTTAAATCTCCTCGCTTTTGGCATTTAAAATTTTGTCTGACTGAAAAAAATCTGCCATTTGAAAGCCAAAGGATTGGGTGTTGCCATAGACCATATAACTCAATCTCGTATTTTTTATTAATTATTTTCATATTTTCACGGTGGACTCTCCCCTTAACCTTTCTTCATATGACAGTCCCTTAAGTTCTGGAACCATTTTCGTTGCCATCCTTTGTATTCCTTCTATTTTGTTATGTTTTTCTTCTTATGGGGAAACCACACAGTTTCTGCATATATCAGTTTTGGTCTAATCATAGTGGTTATTATCTTTTTCATCATATCCTTATCCATGTAGTGGAATGCTATTTCTATATTTCTTACCATTCTATACGTATCACCGAATATCCTATTAACATGACTCTCAGGCTGTTGACTATCTTGTGTTGTGTGTATGTATGTATGTGTGTGTGTGTGAGTGAGAGTTATTTGTCTCTGTTTTTGCATCTCTTTCTCTCTTTTTCCTTTTCTTATTTCTTTTCTTTTTTTTTTTACTTTTTTGCCTTTGATAAATTTAGTTCAGAAGAGAAGGAAGGAAGGATGGGAAAAAGAGAGGAAGGAAGAAAAGAAGGAGGAGAAGGAGAGGAAGGAAGGGAGAAAAGAAGGAAGGGGGGAAGATTTTTTTTTCTTTTCCTCCCTTTTACTATATTCCTCTTTCTTACTTTACTCTCAATGTCTTTTTTCCCTTCCTTCCTTTCCTCCTATTTCCTTCCCTCCATCCTCCATCTTCTTTCTCCTCTCTTACTTACTGAATTTGATACTGTTTGCTGATGACACGGTGCTTATTGCAGAAAATGAAAGTGACCTACAAAATTTGTTCATTGTGTTTGATAGTGTCTGTAACAGGAGAAAGCTGAAAGTAAATGTCAACAAAAGTAAAGTGATGGTTTGTGAGCGAAGTAGAAGTGAGGTTGTAGATTTTATATGCCCATATAGAGTGGGAATTGAATGTGAAAAAGAATGCAAAATAATTTTGAATGGTGAAGAAATGGAGGAGGTCAATGAGTTTAAGTACCTTGGATCAGTTATGTGTAAGCATGGTGGTACAGAGGGAGAGATAAGAGAAAGGGCATTGCAAGGAAGAAGGGTGGTAGGGTCTTTGGGACGAATCATGAATGGCAGAAGTGTGAGCATGGAAGTAAAGGGGGATTTGAGAAATACAATAATAGTACCAACCCTCACATATGAAACGTGGGCCTGGAATGAAAGTCAGAGGTCTAGAGTGCAGGCAGTGGAAATGAGTTATTTGAGGAGTGCTTGTGGTGTGAGTAGAATGGATGGAATGAGTAATGAAAGTGTGTATGAGCGTTTTGGAATGTGTCACAGGGGTGAAGGGAAGAAGAGTGGAGTGGTGGAAGAAGTGACGCGACGGACTTTAAAGTGATTTGGCCACATGGAGCGAATGGAGGAGAGTAAGATGACCAGAAGGGTGTATGTGAGTGATATAGAGGGAAGGAATGCTAGAGGACGACCTCCAGTGAAATGGAGGGATAGGGTGCAAGAGTACGTTAGGGAGAGGGGGGAAAGATCCTTGAGAAACTTTGAGCAGGCAAGGAGGGAGTGTCTGGATAGAGAAAGTTGGAAGCTCTTCTGCTGTGGCCATCCCCTGGTGGGAGCTCCTAGGAGCAGGCGTCGATGAAATGATGATGATGATACTTCTCTCTTCCTTTCTTCCCTGTCTGTCTTTTTCCCTCTTTTCTTTCTTTCCACACACACACACACACACACACACACACACACACACAAACGCATGCACTAACACTCTCCCTGTCCCCCCAATTAAACAGGTCGCCGCCATCATCGACGTCGACGTGGTTCCGGAAGTCTGCCGCCGCGTCCGTCTCCTCAAGCACGGCTCAGACAAACCTCTCGGCTTCTACATCCGCGACGGCACCAGCGTCCGCGTCACCCCCATGGGCCTGGAGAGAGTGCCGGGCATCTTCATCTCGCGCCTGGTGCCTGGGGGCCTGGCGGAGAGCACGGGCCTGCTGGCGGTGAACGATGAGGTGCTGGAGGTGAACGGAATTGAGGTGAACGGGAAAACGCTTGACCAGGTGAGGATTTGGAGTATAGAGGAGGAATGTGAGGAAGGAACGGAAGGGAGGGAGAGAGAGAGGAAGAGAAAGCACGGAGAGAGGAAAATAGAAGAGGAGAAAAAAAGGAATAGGAAAAAGAGAGATAAGGGAAGGAACAGAAGGGAGGGAGAGAGGGAGGGAGGAAGAAAAAGCACACAGAGAGGAAAATAGAAAAAGGAGAAAGAAAGGAATAGGAAAAAAAGAGATAAGGGAAGGAAGGAAAGAAGAAAGGAATGGAAGGGAGGAGGAGAGGAAGGGAGAGACAACAAGAGAGAGGAAGGAAGGAAGGAGGGAAGGGAGGAAGGAAGAAAGGAATGGAAGGGAGGAGGAGAGGAAGGGAGAGAGACAACAAGAGAGAGGAAGGAAGGAAGGAGGGAAGGGAGGAAAGAAGAAAGGAATGGAAGGGAGGAGGAGAGGAAGGGAGAGAGACAACAAGAGAGAGGAGGAGGAGGAGGAGGCAGCTTGTATGTATCTTCTTAGTTTCTTTTTTTCTTTCTTTCCTTCTCTGTTTTCCCTGTTTCCTTGCTTCCTTTCTTACCTTTTCTCTCTTTCTCTCCTTTTCATCTTCATTTATGTCTCTCATTTCTTCTTCCCTCCTCTCCCCTTCTTTCTTTCCTTCCTTCCTTTCTTTCCTTTTTCTCTACCTTCCCTCCCTCCCTCCTTCCTTCCTTCCTTCCTTCCTTCCTTCCTTCCCTTTCTTCTTCCCTCCTCTCTCCTTCTTTCTATCCTTTTTCTCTGCCTTCCTTCTTTCCTTCCTTCCTTCTTTCCTTCCTTCCTTCCTTCCTTCTTTCCCTTGTTTCCTATTTTCATTATTATTCCTACATCACCATCATCACCATCACCACAACCATTATTAATATTATCATTCCATCACCACCATCACCATTATCACTACCACCCTGACTATTGTTGTTCGCTCACCATCACCTCACCACCCACGCTCACCACCACCACACAGGTCACGGACATGATGGTGGCCAACAGCAGTAATCTCATCATCACCGTCAAGCCCGCCAACCAGCGCACCCTGTCCTCGCACACCCCAAGGCGCGGATCATTCTCACGCAACTCCGCCATGTCCTCCGGCTCCCACCAGTCCCAGCACAGCGCCTCCGACGAAGACCGATTCGACCAGGACGAGATTCGGGACCTCACGGCTGCCGGCGACGGTTCCCTGGGGGCCATGGGAGGGGGTGTGGATGGGGGCGGTGTGTTGTCGTCTGCTGCTGCCGCCGCGACGCTTCACCATGTTACGTCGCCGCCGGGGAAAGATGAAGGAGTCTTGCATCTATAGGCTTAGAGATTTGAGGTTGGAGGAAGTTGCGTTTCGCTTATCGGGGCTGAAAAATGGGAAGGTTGTATTTGCCAGCGTGAAGGACGCACTTTTTTTTCAAGTGCTACAATATGATGAGAAAGGTATCCTGACCTCACACACACACACACACACACACACACACACACACACACACACACACACACACACACAGGACACACCTCAATTTTTTAGAATATGAAGAACTATCCTGGCCTCGACCACACACACACACACACACACACACACACACACACACATAGACACACTAAGATGTTTTGTTGGTTGTTTAATGACTTTCAGCACATATCCACCACATACTACAAGCCCAACATGCAACATACAGGGCACACATATTTTGTATTCTTCTTTTTCATCTTTTTCTTTTCTACTTTTTCTACTTCATCTTTTTCCTCTTTGTCATCTTCTTCAGCCTCTTCTACATCTTCATCTTTTTCCTCTTCTTTTTCTTCTTCATCTTTTCTTCTTCATCTTCTTCCTCTTTGTCATCTTCTTCAGCCTCTTCTACATCTTCATCTTTTTCCTCTTCTTTTTCTTCTTCATCTTTTCTTCTTCATCTTCTTCCTCTTTGTCATCTTCTTCATCCTCTTTTTCCTCTTCTTTTTCTTCTTCATCTTCCTCTTTGTCATCTTCTTTATCATCTTCTTCTTTGTTATCTTCTCAATCTCTAATTGAGTCGGCTGCCCTGTGTCCCGGGGTGATGGGTTCCACAGGCTCAAGGGTCAGTGTGACAGAGATGAGCACAGAGGCCACGTGCATTTATAGCCAATGCCCCAAACTTTACCTTGCCTATTGCTTAGTTTGGCCTACAGCTGATGGAGCATTCACCACCCTTGACGCAGGCTGATTTTTTGAGTCGTATTGTGAGCGAAAAATAAGTGTGTCTTCCACGTTGGCAAGTACAGTATGTTTTGCTAAGACTAGGAAATTGGGGATAGATAAGGTGAAGGTTCATTGTGTTTATTATGGCTGAAAACTATGACGATATATGGCTTTATTTATATACATCTCAGCGTCTCAGTTCACCCCTTTAAAAAGCCTCTTGTGGAAGTCACTGGGATGTTCATGGACTGTTTTGTGATGCCAGTGATAGCTTAACATGACTTCTGCGTCTTGGAAGGAAAAACCGCCCATGAAAACCCGGTTAATCTTCTCAGTGGCCTTGGGAAATAGTCGTAGCAGGAGCCCAAGGTGTTTAAAAATATGGCCCTTAGAGTGGAGGTTACATGTCACTTATTGTGGCTGTGGGGCTGAAACATGGAAGAGTCTTGCATCTATAGACTAAGAGTGAAGGTTACGTGTCACTTATTGGGGCTCCGGGGGTGAAACATGGAGGAGTCTTGCATCTATAGACTAAGAATGAAGGTTACGTGTCACTTATTGGGACTCCGGGGCTGAAACATGGAGGAGTCTTGCATCTATAGACTAAGAGTGGAGGTTACGTGTCACTCATTGTGGCTCCGGGGCTGAAAGAACGTGGAGTCTTGCATCTATAAACACTTTCCGTCCTGGCGTTTATGAATCAAGGTGGAATTTGATGCCTTAGAGTTGCCTTAAATTGGGGTCATGATTTATTATTATTATACATATGGTCTCTAGTACTATGATGGGCACTCTTTAACCCGTCCTCTGCGATTGGCATGGATTTGGCTTTCACTGGTAGCCTGGTAACATACACTCCCAGGTCTTTCTGTGCCTCTGTGGTGGATAGTGGAGTGTTTCCCATGTGGTATTGGTGCACTGGATATCCCTTCACTGGTAGCCTGGTAACATACACTCCCAGGTCTTTCTCTGCCTCTGTGGTGGATAGTGGAGTGTTTCCCATGTGGTATTGGTGTGCTGGATATCCCCTCCCAAGGTGCAGGACTTTGCTACATTTTTCTCTATTGAATTGTAGCAGACACTTTTTGTTCCACTCCTGTAGCTTGGTGAGGTCTTCTGGTAGGAAATCCGCAGTCAAGGGGTTAACATCTTCACCTCCTTTGTGGC
>NC_066577.1:4029369-4049369 GCF_024679095.1 Eriocheir sinensis
ACTGACAATGACACAAAAAAAAAAAAAAAAAAAAAAAATAGCCTACACAAGGCCATCAGGAGAGTCCAAAAGGAACGCAATAAAATGACTAAAACTATTGACGATGTTGATGAAGTGTAGTCAGATACAAGTGTTAAGACAAATGTGGCTGAAAATGAACTAGGAGGCACAAGCGAGTAGCGGCATGAATGATATGGGAGCAAAGTTCACCCTGGAGACAAAGCGGCTCCGTGGACGTCTCGGCGCCTCAGTTCGCCTGTTTGAGAAGCCTCTCGTGGAAGTTCATTGGGTTTTCATGGACTGTTTGGTGATGCTGGTGATAGTTTAACACGACTTTTGCATCTTGAGCGGGGAAAACACCCATGACAAACCGGTGAACCTTCTCTGTGGCCTTGGGAAATAGTCTTAATCAGTGACATCTCAAGTAATGGACGGCGGAGTCTTGATTTTCCGGCGCCCTTGTCATTAATAAGCCGCGAATTTTGGTGCGAATCGCCATAACTCCCTTATTTCTGGGGCTACAGAAAAGTTTTAGGTATCAATCGACGGCAAAATGAAAGGACTATATTTTGTAGTAAGCAACCGGGCTCAAAAACCGACTCGAAAGGGTAAAAAATCAAATAAATTCGCAAAAACAATTGAAAAAAAAACTTTTTGAGCTCCCAACCTTGAAACCCACTCATTTTTTGAGAATTAAAAAAAAAAACTTATTTAACAAATGATTTAGCCCTGCCAATGTGCTTTCCAATATGGTGCATAACATTTCCCTACTCCCAGTAGTTTCGTCGCTAGAGCTCGAAACGTAAACCCTTTTGAAAGCAATTTTGACGAACTCCAGACACTTTGCCGTTTTTGTCTAGTGTGGCATTGCTATTGCCTCTAGAAGGCTGTAATTTGGCATGTAATCCCTCTTGGTAATGTAGTTTGACCAGGTCGAAGGAGTTTTTGATAGCTCGATTCCAAGTTTGTCGTCGAGCCGTCACAAAATAGCCTGTTTTTCGGCCCTTTTGCCACAATTTGGACACGTCCTAGTTTTTTGCTTCTAACTTTTTATTTTATTTAGTGCTCTCCAGTTTTTTTTTCTGGTTATTAATGTGTATTAATAGAGCTTTCATTTGCCACCAAGCACGCCTTCCTAGCTTCACTAGTTTTTGCTCGAGCTCGACCAGAAGTCGCGACGAAAATTCGCCGAATCTGACTCATTTCACGCCGCGACGAAAAACCTTCCTGACGCAACAAAATAAATAATATATCTGCATAAAAAAATTCATATATGAACACTTCAATATGATGACTATTTTGTATTAAAATCATTTTAAGATATCTATATAAAAAGTTACTATTTTTGTATAATCATTTCACTATATAAATCAACCTATATTAAGCGCCTTATTATACATGTTATTTCTATTTTATTTAGTATTCAACCATATTTCTTCCCATTTATGAATAAATACATTAAATTTGCTTTCTTTTGATACGATATATATATATATATATATATATATATATATATATATATATATATATATATATATATATATATATATATATATATATATATATATATATATATATATATATATATATATATATATATATATATATATATATATATATATATATATATATATATATATATATATATATATATATAGTATATATAAGTTTCCAGTTGAGATTTTGAGTTAAGGATAGACCGAGGATATTTAGTGTTGAAGAAGGTGACAGCTGGGTGTTATCAAAGAATAGGGGATAGGTGTTTGTAAGATTGTGTCGAGTTGATAGGTGGAGAAACTGGGTTTTTGAGGCATTGAAGGACACAAGGTTCCAATTACCCCAATTGGAAATGATAGCAAGGTCGGAGGTTAAACGTTGTGCAGCCTCCTGTCTGGAGTCATGTAATTCCTGTTGAGAGAGGCTTCTGTTGAAAGAAGTTGAATATAGAGTGGAGTCATCAGCGTATGAGTGGACAGGACAGTTTGTTATGGAAAAAAGATCATTGATGAATAACAGGAAGAGAGTGGGTGATGGGACAGAGCCCTGTGGAACACCACTGTTGATAGGTACAGGGGAAGAACAGTGGCCGTGTGTAATGCATATTTCAGGGTCATACCCACACTTGTTTTCCATCTTCATTTTTTCCAGGTGATTTTCCGGGAGGTTTGAAGGTTAAGAAAAGACACATGTGACAACAGAAGAGCAGTTGGTTCAGCAGGAAGCGAGATATTGGCGCGTTATAATGGCAGGCTGACAATTGTTACACACTTGTCGTGGTCATATTTTGGTTTTAATATTAATTCTATGCACAACAAATGCCCCAAAACTTTCTAGTGAAATTATAAACTATCAAATGGAAGACAAAAAAAATTACACGTAGCTTATAGTAGTGATAAAGGAAACATTTACCTGTGTGTGTGTGTGTGTGTGTTTGTGTGTGTGTGTGTGTGTGTGTGTGTGTGTGTGTGTGTGTAAGGAGGGGAGGAAGAAGGAAGGAAGGAAGGGACTGAGTGTGTGTGTGTGTGTGTGTGTGTGTGTGTGTGTGTGTGTGTGTGTGAAGGAGTGTGAGAATGAAGGGTGGGAGGTAGTGTGTGTGTGTGTGTGTGTGTGTGTGTGTGTGTAGGGGAAGTGTGTGTGTGTGTGTGTGTGTGTGTGTGTGTGTGTGTGTGTGTGTGTGAAGGAAGAAGGTGTGTGTGTGTGTGTGTGTGTGTGTGTATGAAGGAAGGAAGGAAGGGAAGGAAGGTAGTGTGTGTGTGTGTGTGTGTGTGTGTGTGTGTGTGTGTGTGTGTGTGTGAAGGAAGTGTGTGTGTGTGTGGAGGTGTGGTGTGTGTGTGTGTGTGTGTGTGTGTGTGTGTGTGTGTGTGTGTGTGTGTGTGTGTGTGTGTGAGAAGGAAGGAAGGAGTGTGTGTGTGTGTGTGTGTGTGTGTGTGTGTGTGTGTGTGTGTGTGTGTGTGTGTATGAAGGAATGGGAGAAGGAAGGGAAGGAGGTAGTGTGTGTGTGTGTGTGTGTGTGTGTGTGTGTGTGTGTGTATGAAGGAATGGGAGAAGGAAGGAAGGGAAGGAGGTAGTGTGTGTGTGTGTGTGTGTGTGTGTGTGTGTGTGTGTGTGTATGAAGGAATGGGAGAAGGAAGGAAGGAAGGAAGGGAAGGAGGTAGTGTGTGTGTGTGTGTGTGTGTGTGTGTGTGTGTATGAAGGAATGGGAGAAGGAAGGAAGGAAGGAAGGGAAGGAGGTAGTGTGTGTGTGTGTGTGTGTGTGTGTGTGTAGTAGTAGCCTTAATAAAATGCAAGGTGGAACACTTTCACCGGATTTTCTAAACGTGGTCTTGGTCTCCGTCAGCACTACTGTGGCTGATTTGTCATTTGAGCCGTTTTTCAGGGCAGCAAGGTTGTTGGCTGGTATTGTTGATTTTCTTTAAATCACTTCTCAGGGTTGAGTTTGTGTTTTTACTATCCTTCTCCCATTCCTTGAGGAATGAAAACAAAAAAGCCCGCTAATCGCTGCTCATATAAAAGAGAATAGTAAAGACTGGCCAGAAGAGCGGTCAGTTTAGGGTGGAGATCGAGGTGTCTAGATACTCCCCTCTTAAAAGAGGCCAAGTCGTAGGCAGGAGGAAGTACAGACGAAGGAAGGCTGTTCCAGAGTTTACGAGTGCAGGGATGAAAGAATGAGGATGCTGGTTAATTTTTGCATAAGAAATTTGAACAGTATAGGGGTGAGCAGGAGTAGAAAGGCTGTTGATAAATACTAATACCACGTTTAGAACATCTGGGCCGGGATTTACAAAGCGTTAGCGATATAGTTAAGGACGTTAACAAAACATCAATATTCACAAAAGCCTCGATAATAACTATATGTTGTTAATCGCTCTAACGGCGGCATTCACAAAACATTCATGACGCCACGAGCCGCGCTAATAACTACATCTATATATCTATATCTATCTATGTATGTATCTATATCTATCTATCTATTGTGTTGGTGTGGCTGCACAGGTAACGGCAGCAGCATTGTGTGACCAAGGCTTATCCTGATCACCGGGAGCACAATCAAAGTACAGCTTTTATCCCATCTTAACTTGGTGCCGGATTCATCATGCCACTCACAAGACCTGACGTTGGCAAGTCTTCACTGGGCCCGTATAATACCTCAAACCTTTCCGCGCCCAGGTGCACACATTTGACAAGGCTTTCGTAGGTGTTTTGGGCATTCCATGGGTAAAGTTTAATTTCCACTCATAGCTCCTCAATGTCCTTTCATCCACTTTTAGGTCAGTCTTTCCTCCTTCCATCCACACTGTCCACATCCTCCTGTCTTCATCCAATCTCCTGCTAGTCCCATTTTTATCAAGGGCTCGCCTCTCATCTCACATTTTCTTCAGAGCAGTAAGAAATTTTTCCTTCTAGGGCACACCTCTTTCTTCCACTTTCTTCGATGACCTTGGTGGTAGTGTGACCCTTCTGTACCATGTATGTGAAAAAAAACATGAAAACCCGATTAAACTCCTTCTCGGCCTTTGAAAATAGTTAATGTGGGGGGAGGAAGCGTCTGAGAATAGCGTCCCTTGTAAATCTGTCCTCTACGAACGTTCCTTGTATCTATAGTGAAACCAAATTGTCGAGTCCGTTTTGGCGTTGGCTCCCGCGGGTCCATTCCTCCCCTCTGCTCTGCCACACAGTCCCAACACCTATTTTTTCCTCTCATATGTTACCTATAGCTTACGTATGAGAGGAAGAGATAGGTGTTGGGACTGTGGCAGAGCAGAGGGGAGGAAAGGACCCGCGGGAGCCTACGCCAGACCGGCCTCGACATATTTGGAAGACTATAGGCGGCTCCGATGGCAGTGGATGAGTGCCGGCCAGACCGTCACTTCCTTCTCTGCCATCTGAACCTCCTCAAGATCAAGAGCGTTCATTGTGGAAGGAGTCACCAAAGGACTTAGCAAGGACGGGTCCCGGAAGTGGCTTGATGAATCCGGCCCCAAGTCAGACACTTTCGCTTCTCACATCAACTATTTCTAAAGGTCAAAGAGGGGATCAATCGGATTCTAATGAGTGTTTCTCTAGGTTCACCGTACAGAAGAAGGATCACACTACCACCAGGGTCATAAAACTACTCCTGGAAATGCTCAAAACTCCTACGAAAGCCTTGTCAAATATGTGAACATGGGCAACGAAATGTCTAGTAATACGGCCCTTAATGTCTTTCTATAACTTTCTGGAGTAAACTATTCACACAAAACAGAGGTTGTCAAGGGTGGCGTGAACAACCTCGAGCCTTGCCGGTTGCCACGAGACTGTGCTTCTGGCGGTTCCTGAAAAGAAAAGAAAAGGGAAAACATAATCATAACATACTGAAATAGTGACCTGACCGAAGAATTCCACGTGCTAAAGTAAAAATGAGGAGAAATGCATAAAAGGACAAACCACATTCACGCTGCCCCGCGCACCGAGCATGCAGTGAGCAACAGCAGCGGTACCAAATATTTCTCGAGTTCAGGCCCAAAAACTGCCGTATACACAAATAATAATAGTCCATGAAAGTCATTGTGAAAATCGCTAATTATTGATACTAATCGCTAATTATTGATACTTTTTGCGATGGTTGTGGGACAGAAACCGGACAGTGTAATGTGCTGAGTGTGACGCTGGTGAACAAAGCCTGCCCAAACCCGCGTCGGTGTTCCCATGCAGACGCTTCCGCCTCGCTTGTCAACTTTTTTTTTTTTTTTTTTTTTTTTTTACAACAAAGGAGACAGCTCAAGGGCACACAAAAAAGAAAACAATAATAAAAAAAGCCCGCTACTCGCTGCTCCCAAAGCTATTTCCTAAGGCAAACAAGGAGAAAAATCGGGTTCTAATGAGTGTTATTTTTAGGTTCATGGTGCAGAGGAATGACCAAACGCCCACCAGGGTTACAAAACTACCCCTGGAAATGAACAAAACTCCTATGCAAGCCTTGTCGAGCACGTGAGCTTGGGCGCCGAAATGTTGACTGATTGATTGATTTTTTTTTTAAACAAAGGAGACAGCTCAAGGGCACAAAAAAGGAAACAATAATAAAAAAAAGCCTGCTACTCGCTGCTCCTATAAAAAGAATCAAAAGAGGTGGCCGAAAGAGAGGTCAATTTCGGGAGGAGAGGTGTCCTAATGATTGATAGTTTATTGTTGCAGGTAAACAACACGGGAGAAGGGAGGAACATGCCATCCCAACCCACAGGCAGGGCAGAATGTGATGATACAACTAGTAATACATGTGTAGGTAGCACTAGGAAACTAAAAAGATACAATGGTTTCGGCCACCTCTTTTGATTCTTTTTTGGGAGCAGCGAGTAGCGGGCTTTTTTTTTTATTATTTTCTTTTTTTGTGCCCTTGAGCCCTTTGTTGTAAAAAAAAAAAAAAGTTCAATACGTACGTCTGACCTTACCCCCGCACACAGTCATGGCCTCTGATTACCGTAGAGTTTCTCAGACTGTAACTTTCTTTTAAATCAAGAATATGAACCAAACTACTATTACGATTTTATCATTATACAGTTTACCATAAGAAAGGGAAAGTATTAAAAATCATTAAAACAAAGTGGAACGTCTTAACTTTACCTGGTTTAGCATTGACTTCCACGAGCAAATACGGTTATGGTAAAAGAAGGCATTTCACGATAGATGCAAAATTGAAGTTGGTTAGTGGTACCATTATTATTATTTTTATTATTATTATTATTATTATTATTATTATTATTATTATTATTATTATTATTATTATTATTATTTTTATTAGAAGTAGTAGTAGTAGTAGTAGTAGTAGTGGTGGTGGTGGTGGTGGTAGTAGTATTTAGGTAGTAAGCAAAGTAGCAGTAGCAGTAAGAGGAGGAATGATCAGCTGGGTGCAATATTATGAAATGAAAAACATATGATCATTTGTTGTATACGTGCTTGTACTAGGTTATCAGGACACACACACAAACACACACACACACACACACACGCGGCCTTCATTTCCTGTGTTTTGAAGCTGGATACTCGTGACCGGTGTTGTGTTTCTGGCTACCTCCTTGTTCCTGGCTGTCCTTCCGCGAACTGCGCATGTTCAGAAGAGAATGTAAACAAACAGAGACTTGTTGATAGACAGAGCTGTTCTCACGCATCCCCCGACAGCATGACTTTGGTCACTTTGCTCCCCCCCCCCCCAAACCTCATGAACCTATGACGCCCTCCAGCCCCTTAAAGAAGTCTGCCAATATTACTGGCCTGCACATGCACAACAAGACAGTTTTGTTTTGAAAATAGCAAGATGCTACTTCCCGTAAATTTACTCATGAATCACTGCGTGAAGGCTATTTATTGGCCCTTCACTTCACTTGTTACAAAACAGAGCGTTGTACTGGATTAATGAATGTTTTTCCTATGAAAGAATAATACAATATGTCCTCCCGTGCTGGAAAACACTGGGGCACAGCCATGTACACCCGACCAGCTGCGTACACGGATGCGTGTTCATATATAGTTGTATAATCACACTCTGTCCTGCCTGGGGGTTGGGATGGCATGTTCCTCCCTTCTCCCTTGTTGTTTACCTGCAACAATAACCTATCAATCAATCATAGCGATCTGCTTTTTGTTGGTAGACAAATGGGGGACAGCTAGGTACAAGGGGATGGGGGGGGGGGGGGGAGCCAGGAACACACCCCGGAAAACATGATATGAGTATGTATTCTCTCTCTCTCTCTCTCTCTCTCTCTCTCTCTCTCTCTCTCTCTCTCTCTCTCTCTCTCTCTCTCTCTCTCTCTCTCTCTCAATACTAACCCTGTCCCTCTTCGTCTCCTCGTCGTGGCTTCCCCTTGTCGCCTCTCGTTCGTCACAGCTCCTTCATGACCAGGACCATCGTCACCGCCATCAGGATCATCACCACTATCATCGTTACCACAGGGAAAGTCAGTGTGCATGGGATGGTGGTAGTTTCAGGGGGTGCTGCTGTTGTTGTTGTTTTGGTGGTAGTGGTCGTGGTGGTGACAGGGCGGGGCGGATCAGTGCAGGTGGTTGTGTTCTGCAGGTTCGTGAATTGTCGCGGACCAAGACATCCGCCGCCCGTTTCTTCGGCTCTGCTCGTCCACCTGGAAGAGCCGTGAGCCACAATACTCAGGCTGCGAATGTACAGTGTTGGTGAAGACCTCTTGCATTTTCCTTTGTATCCTCCATTGTTCAGGTTGAAATGCAAAGTATAGTTGAATGGGTTCATTGCTTCCACATGCACCTCCAGTTTAATCCACTTGTTGTCCTCGTTGTAACACTTGTCAAGGCCAAACCAGGCTGCTTGACTTGATGACGAGAATATTCCTTGTGTTACTTCAAGACTGACTCCCTCGAAGTCACCTCCCGGCTGCACGTACACTGATGTCGGCACTTTAATTCTTCCTCCTTCTATTGTCTCCTCACAGATTGTTTCCGTCCTTCCTTCACTGACGACCACTTCATGAAGTTGCTCACAGTCCCTGGCCCGAGGGATGCCTTGGGCGCCTCCAAGACACAGCAAGAGCACCGCCGCTACACCCACACACCACGCCATCACCCCAAGACACGCCGGGCCTCTTTGTCTCCGGGTTAGTCCGGGTGAGGGAATGGAGATGGACACCGGATATCCTTCTCTAATAATAGAATGTCAAGACAAAGCAAGCGCACACACACACACACACACACACACACACACACACACACACACACACACACACACACACACACACACACACACACACACACACACACACACACACGCACGCACGCACGCACGCACGCGCGCACACACACACACACACACACACACACACACACACACACACACACACACACACACACACACACACACACACACACACACACACACACACAGAAAATGCCCCTTGTTTATCATCATTCACAAGCCTGGTTCTGCGTGGTCATGTCAGATGGTATGAAACCTTTGCTTTTGGCGCATTATTCACAGGAGTCCCCAAAGTGGTCAGTTCAGATCCACCCAGAGCTCGCGGGACTTCCCAAGCCTCTAAAACACATGCAGGCCGGGAAACTTATCAGAGCGAGGGTCGTTTAGGACTTTCCGTGACAAGCGAGATCCCGAAAGTGACTTGCATGGATTGGTATTACGTCAACTATTTCTGAAGGCCAAAACGAAGACCAGTCAGGTTCTAATGAGTGTTTCTTTAGATTCATGATACGGAGGAAGAGTCAGACTACTACCAGGGTCATTAAACTATCCCTGGAAATGCCCAAACTCCTATGAAAACCGTGTCAAGTATTTGTGCTTGGGCGGCTAAATGTTTAGGAATACAGCCTTATAGTACCTATATGGATCTGAACGAAATCTTTAGACATGGGCCCGGATTCACGAACGGCTCGCAGATACGAAGTTCTTAAGTGGATCCAATATGGCGGTGATACGAATTTCTTATCTTGGGATTCTCGAGCACTTCTTAAGTCCTCCAAGTTTAGATTTTCCTCCCTTAACGCTATTTCACACTTCCTCCGACGGTCGGCGTAATATTCAACCAATGGCAGCGCCCGATACATTCACACTCTAGAGACAGTAGCCAATCACTGGAACCACAACAGCAGACGGTGGCTGAGTGGTTAGCGTGCCGGCCCCGCATTCGGCGCGTTGTCCATGATGCGGGTTCGAATCTGCCGCTAACCGCCTGGGATTTTTCAGTCACCGCCGAGTGGCCTAAGACTACTCACATGCTGTCCTGAAGAGCACCCATCAACCCGGACTCTAGAAGAAGCTGTGCAAGTGAAATTAAGAATGAGCTCCGGGGGCAGCATGAGCCAATAATAATGGCGCCACTATAAATGTTACCTTTTTTATATGTCCTTGAACTGACTCCTCTGCTGTAAAAAAAAAAAAAAAAAAAAAATGCCTGCGCCATGACGGGCTCGGGCCGACCATCAGGCCCCATTGGAATAATAGCCTACCGGCGCTATAGGCCACATTTAAAAAAAAAAGTGCAGCACGTGGCCCAGTGAAGAAGAAATAAACTCTGTTTGTCCGTGACAGAGACAGGCGCTGTTTCCTGCCCCACCTGGAGTACGGAAGATGAAGTGAGGAAGTTCAAGTAAGCCAGCCACTTGTCATGTGGAGAGTCAGCTTGATATAGTGTTGGTAAAACGTGCTAGTGAGTGAATCTTGTTTGTTAACCTGCAGGAAGGTATCCTTTAGGTAACGTTATGAGCACGTTTGTCTTTCTGTCAGTTCTTAATTTTGACTTGGTCCTCCAAGTTGTCCATGATCAGTCTCATGGCTCTGTTTTGACCTCCTCTGTAGGTAAAATTGTGATATACTTGTACACACCAAGTTATCTCACCATGGAGAGGGGAAGGGATCTGGGGACACACATTGTCATTTCAGAATTTTCATAGAGCTGAGGCCATTTACTAACCAGCAAAGCTCAACAAACATTTCAGTCATGTTCATTTATTTACTGAGCAGAAGACTTGCCACTTCTGCCACCATGGCACTGCCCATTAATGTGGGCGAGGATTAGGAGTAGAGCTCAGACATCGTCAGCTACTCAGATATTGGGAAGTAGACAACACTTGCACGCTTTTCAAAGGGCAACTTGTTGTTTTATGGCTTAACACACTGTTGCTCTAATATAAGTGCAATACAATAGATAAAGATCTCTGTCATAGTGATTGAGATAAAGTAACTACATATCTAAACTGAGTTCTGTATCTTAACTTGATCATTACATTTCTTTATTTTTTTCACTTCCTCACAATAAGTTTATTACCTATGTAAACCTTCTTCCTAATTGCTTCTTAACCTCTACCTATTAGACAGTAACTTTTACCTCTCTCTCTCTCTCTCTCTCTCTCTCTCTCTCTCTCTCTCTCTCTCTCTCTCTCTCTCTCTCTCACACACACACACACACACACATTTATTCTAGAATATAATTGCCTTTTTTCTTCAGTAGGAGGACCAAGCAAACACACAGCTGAGTGCCATGATCAGTGCAATGCCTGCCATGATCAGTGATGTTGCCATTGCTGGACATCCTGATGTTCCCGGCCCAGAAGAGGTGTTAGGTAATATTTGGTTTTAGGTCCTTTTTTTTTTTTCTACGTCTCCGCCTATTGCGCCGGTAGGCTTGCTTGAGGGGCCTGGATGGTATTCGGCCCCAGCCCGTCATGGCGCAGGCAAGTGTTTATAGTGGCGCCATCTTCTCTTGGCTCATGCTGCCCCCCGGAATTCCTCCTTGATTCTTGGACGGTTTCCTCTAGAGTCCGGGTTGATGGGTGGTCTTCAGGACAGCATGTGGGTAGTTTTAAGCCACTCGGCGGTGACTGAAAAATCCGAGGTGGTAGCGTGAGGATTCGAACTCGTGTCGTCCATTACGTGGTGAATGTGGGCCCAGCACCATCACCTAAAGGTGATTATTTTGTGCCGCTCTGTAGAACGACCTAAACAACCTAAGGGAAGGCCTGTATATATGTGCTCAAAGACAAGAAAAGAAGGAAGCAGTGGCACCTCTGCTCATTGTGAGTTCCTGACGCTGGAACACACGCTGTTTTTTTTATATTTTTTATTTTATTACGCCGCGGCCTATTGCGCCGGTAGGCTTCTTCCCAGTGGGGCCTGATGGTCGGCCCAGCCCGTTCTGGCGCAGGCATTGGCTCATATGCTGCCCTCCCGGAGCTCATCTTTAATCCCAGAATCTAGAGTCCGGGTTGATGGGTGGTCTTCAGGGCAGCATGTGGGTAGTTTAAGCCACTCGGCGGCGGCTGAAAAATCCCAGCTTGGTGGCACCGGGCGGGGATTGAACTCGCGTCGTCCTGAACGCGGCTCCGTCACACTTTCGACTTAGCCACCGCCTCCCCCTGTGAAGATGACTATAATGATATTGTTTCTTGTGTACTTTGAATTACATGTGTAGTGGATAGCACGCCTAGCTATGAATCTGCAGGCGTGGGATCAGCTCTAGCCTTAATAGTCATTGTGCAACCCATCCACCCAGATCCTCGTCCTTTCTCTTGGATTGATCGGTAAATTAAGAGGGTGAACCTGGAAAACCTGGACCTCTGGTAATCTGGATGCCATACTGGCCGTGTCCCGGGGTAATGGGTTCTTACCCACCACAAGTTCAGGGGCTGGGTGACGGAGATGAGCGGCAGTGCAATGTTATTATTAATTAACTCTGTTTTTCACCAGGATTCAGCTATGAGAGTGCTAGAGCAGGTTTATCCCAGAGTTCTTTATAACAAACATAGCGGCATATATCGTCCGGCCGTCTTCACCCCCCTTGCAAACTAACGTAGTGAATAATAATCTATCCCCGCTAAAACTGTTACCTATTGCTGCTGGGAGAGAGAGAGAGAGAGAGAGAGAGAGAGAGAGAGAGAGAGAGAGAGAGAGAGAGAGAGAGAGAGAGAGAGAGAGAGAGAGATGCATCCGGTCTTGGCTCTCCATTCCTTTATATGAGAGGTTCTTAACCGAGGGTGTCCATACCCCTTGGGGGTATAAGAACCAAATAACCAAATGTTGGGTGTGTGGGAGTCGAACTCTGGATATTATTATATGTTATACATTGTACAGGACTAGTGACGATGATTTCAGCAGTCCAGGGAAGGGGTAGGTGACCATACTGAGCAATCCAGTGGGGGTCTGGGATCATCAAAAGGCTAAGGACTCCTGGTCTTATAGATCCCGACCGACTCTTGCAGTATTACTACTGTTGGGGAGGCGGTGACTGAGTGGTCAGCGTGCTGACGTCGAGATCAAGAAGACGCAGGTTTGCGTCCCGCCCGCCGCGACAAACAAGCTGGCACTTTTTCAGTCACAGCTGAGTGGCTAAAGACTACCCACATGCTGTCCTGAGCTCCGGGGGGCAACATGAGGCAAGCAAGATGGAGCCACTATAAACACTTGCCAGCGCCACAACGGGCTGAAGCCGACCATCAGGCCCCACTGAGAAAAACTACCGGCGCCATAGGCGGAAGCGTAAAAAAAAATAAATAAATAAATAAATAAATAAATAAATAAATCACCACAGCTATAAATGCTGCTGCTACTACTACTACTACTACTACTACTACTACTACTACTACTACTACTACTGCATCTACTACTACTACTACTACTACTGCATCTAATACTACTACTACTACTAATAATAATACTAACACCAATACTGCTACTAGTATACTACTGCAACTACTACTACTACTACTACTACTACTACTACTACTACTACTACTACTACTACTACTGCAACTACTACTACTACTACTACTACTACTACTACTACTACTACTACTACTACTACTACTACTACTACTACTACTACTACTACTACTACTACTACTACTACTACTACTACTACTACTACTACTACTACTACTACCTACTACTACTACTACTACTACTACTACTACTACTACTACTACCTACTACTACTACTACTACTACTACTACTACTACTACTACTGCTACTACTACTTTACTCCTCCTTCTGTCTCTCTTTCCTCCTTCTCCGATCTCTCCTCTCTCTTTTTCTTCCGTTTCTTCTCTCTCCGAAAAGAAGAAAAAAAGGGAGGGAAAGGGATGGGGAGGGAAGGGAGGGAATTGACAAAGAAAGCGAAGGAAAGAGGAGAGAAAGGAAGACGGAAGGGGTGGGAAGGGAAGAGGAGGGAGGGGAGAGGAGGGGAAGGGAAGGGAAGGGGAGAGAGAGGGATTAAGAGGGAAGGGAGGGAAGGGAAAGGAAGGGAAGGGAAGGGCTGGGATGAGATGGGATGGGGTGGGAATGGAATGGAAGGGAAGAGAAGGGAAAGGAAGGGATGGAATGGGATAGGATGATAAGGGAAAGGAAGGGAAGGGAAGGGAAGGTATGTGACTGAAAGGGAAGTGAAGAGGTGGAAAGGGAAGGGAAGGGGAGGGAAATGAAGGGAAGGGGAGGGGACGGAAGGGAAGGGAAGGGAAGGGAAGGAAATGGAAGGAAGGGAAGGAAGGGAAGGAAGGAAGGAAGGAAAGGAAAGGAAAGGAAGGAAAGGGAAGGAAGGGAAGGAAGGAAGGAAGGAAAGGAAAGGAAAGGAAAGGAAGGAAGGGAAGGAAGGAGGAAATGAAGGGAAGGGAAAGGGAGGGAAGAAAAGGAAAGGGGAAGGAAGGGAAGGGAAGGGGGGGAAGGGAATGGGAGGGATGGTATGTGATTGAAAGGGAATTGAAGGGACGGGAAGGGAAAGGAAGGAAAGGGAAGAGGAGGAAAGGGAAGGTGGGGAATGGAAGGGATGGTATGTGATGGAAAGAGAAGGGAAGGGAAGGGTAGGGAAGGGGAAGGAATGTAAGTGATAGAGAGGGAAGGGAAGGGAATGGAAGGGATGGTATGTGATGGAAAGAGAAGGGAAGGGTAGGGAAGGGGAAGGAATGTAAGTGATGGAGAGAGAAAGGAAGGGAAATGAAGGAAAGGGAAGAAAATATTAATAATAGTAATTATAATAATGATATAATGATAAAAGTAAATATATTGTGTGTGTGTGTGTGTGTGTGTGTGTGTGTGTGTGTGTGTGTGTGTGTGTGTGTGTGCAATTTATGAGAGAGATAAGACAGAGCGGGAGGTATTAGGAGGTAAGACAGAGAGAGAGAGAGAGAGAGAGAGAGAGAGAGAGAGAGAGAGAGAGAGAGAGAGAGAGAGAGAGAGATTAAGAAACGAAGGAAAGATGGATGAAAATATAAAAATTACTACTACTACTACTACTACTGCTACTACTACACTACTACTACTACTGCTACTACTACACTACTACTACTACTACTACTATACTACTACTACTATACTACTACTACTACTACTACTACTACTACTACTACTACTATTACTACTGCTACTACTATACTACTACCACTACTACTACTACTATTACTGCCATTTCTACCACCACCCATAATTGCCTTCGTTAACAAGCACTACATACAAGACGGACCAATCAGCGAAGGGGATGAATAATACTGACCGCTGATTGGCTGGGTCGAGGGGGCGGAGCCAGGAGCTTATATCAGTGCCTCTCCAGTCTTTGGAGGGGGAGGTTGTGCTGGATCTCGCTCCGGACCCTTGACTGGCGTGACTTTGAAACTGGAAGAGGGAGAGAGAGAAGGAAGAAGTGGAGGAAAGAGGAAGCGAGAGAAAGGGAGAGAAACTGCGTAGATAGAGACAGACGGAGAGAGAGGGAGAGAAATATAGACAGAGAAAGAACGAAAAAAATAAACACTCAAATGGCACTCAAATTCCTACGCCTTCTATGGCTGTGGGTTGTCTTGCACGCCATCGCCGCCCACGCCCACCGCCCACGAGCCAAAAACAACCCCCAGTTACTTCTAAGGGGTTTTTTCCAAGGGTCAAGTTCCCCCTTCTACCCCCCAGCTCCCCCAGTGCTACCCCAGCACCCCCCCGGCCCACTAATACGTATATACAAGGGGCTGGTGAAAGGGGACGCCCACTTAGCTCGTGGCGCCAATACCGTGACCTGTCTGTTTCCGGAAGAAGGTAAGGGGTGATGGGGAGTGTGTGTGTGTGTGTGTGTGAGAGAGAGAGAGAGAGAGAGAGAGAGAGAGAGAGAGAGAGAGAGAGAGAGAGAGACAAAGCGTTTGAGAATATTGTCCCTGGGTCGTTAAGTCGTCCTCACGGCTGTGGCCTCAACCATGGAAACATTCTCGTGGCGCACCTCAAGTAATGGTAAAGGTAAAGTTTGGTGCACACGCTATAGCTGCGCGTGTCCTCGGTGCTCATCTTCGTCACACTGTCCTCTGGGCCTGTGGAGGGCGGGCAGCCATCACCCCGGGACACAGGGCCAGTGGGACACCCGGGTCACCACAGTGTGCCTTCCCCAGGTGTCCCCAGGTACACATTTATCCACCAGCCACACAGGGAGGATCACCCAGACTGCCCAGTCCGTTATTCGAACCCGGGTCTGAGGATTCGTAGATAGGCACACTAGCCACCGCACCGCGGAGGTGATAAAAAAATTACGCGCCCAGTCATTCACTTGTATTACTGGTTGGTGATTTATAACACTAAACACCATCCTCATAATGTGTAAATCATAATAATAGTAATTATAATAATAATAATAATAATAATAATAATAATAATATATATATATATATATATATATATATATATATATATATATATATATATATATATATATATATATATATATATATATATATATATATATATTATTATTATTATTATTATTATAATTATAATTACTATTATTATGATTTACACATGAGGATGGTATTTAGTGTTATAAATCACCAACCAGTAATTAAAGTGAATGACTGGGCGCGTAATTTTTTTTATCACCTCTGCGGTGCGGTGGTTAGTGAGGCACTGCTTGTGACTTGTCGTGGCTTGTTGGCCTGTAGAGAGCTTATAGCTGCGTGTAGGTTTGTAGCGGGCGGGGCGGCCCGTGGGTGTGGCCCCCCGTTTTCGGCTGCGTAGGCCTGTTGTCGGCCTGTTTGTGTATCCTTCCTTCTACGCCCGTCCCCGTGTTTCGGTGAGTTCTTGTGGCTTGTAGCGCTTGTAGAACCGATGAGGTAGCGATGGCTATGGCACGTTGGGACACCGCTGATCACCAATAATGTAACGGTACCGAGAACGAACGGACGATAAACACTGACGGCTGACATTCCTATAAAGGTGGCGTGATCTATCTGCCGTGGGTATTTTCCAATGTTACATCCATTCCTAATCCATGGTAATATATAATGATAATAATAATACACTGATATAATTACAACTACTGTAACATATATATATATATATATATATATATATATATATATATATATATATATATATATATCTATATATATATATATATATATATATATATATATATATATATATATATATATATATATATATATATATATATATATATATATATATATATATATATATATATATATATATATATATATATATATATATATATATATATATATGTAGGCAGTAGGTAGGAAGACACCTACCGAAACGGGCGTATGCCACTCCCGGTGAGGTATATACGGGAGGTGAGGCGGGTACTGCAAGGCCTCCAAAGACCCTTCCCGTGTCCTCACTTTCCGTTTCCCTTTAGTCTCACTAACACTAGAGCAGAGCTACTCAACTGGCGGCCCGCGGTCCGAATCCGGACCTTCTGTGTGTTGTAGATGGACTTCAGGCACCGTGAGTAGAAAATATAATGAACTAACATGAATGTCCTGGCGATGAATTCTTGCAAGCGAATTTCCACGACTGACTGTAGTCCCTACAATCAGTCGATGGAATAAACTTACAAGAATCCATCAACAGGACATTCATACTATTATATTAATATTGTTTTTTCTACTCCTGGACCCTCGGGTCCAGTTACAGTATCAATCCGGACCTCTGCATACATTGAACTTGTCTAACTGGACCTTTACTCATAATAGTTGGGTAGCCCTGCTCTAGAGAGTAGTTCAGCATACTCTCTAAAGACAAGTTCTCTTACACTCCACACCACACTACATATACGCTACACACACACCAACTCCTCAAAAATTTATCAAAATTAAAAATGGCCAATCTACGTCATGCCTCAGAGGGGGGGGGGGGGGGACCAAAAATGGCCCCAGAGCGGACTCCATCTTCCGCCCCCGACTCATGAGGTGTCTTGATACCTCTTCGAACTCTCTCTTCATTAACTTCTGCAACATTCGCGGTCTACGTTTAAATTTTCATTCTGTGGAGCACCACCTCTCCTATAAACCTCACCTTCTCTTCCTCACCGAAACTCAGGTCTCGGGGGCTAACGGCAGCAATCTCTTCTCTGTTCCCTCCTACTATCTCTATCCTAAATTTCAATCTAAAGCTGGATGTTGCGTCTACGTACGCAACGATAACACTTGCTCTCGTGCCCACGACCTTGACTCTTAAGAGTTAACCGCCATCTGGCTAAAACTTCATTATCATTCTATTACTGAATACATCTTTGCTGTTCATCTCTCACCTAACTCTACTAAGTATGTAAAATTCTTTGACTACTTGAACTCTCTAAAGTTGAGCACATCTGGACTCACTCTCTCTTCGCTGAAATCTCCTTCTTAGGAGATTTCAATGTTTATCACCAGCTTTGGCTTTCATCCTCTTTCAGTGACCAGCCTGGTGAACAAGCCTATAACTTTCCTCTCCTCAACGATCTAGAGCAGTTGGTTCAGCACCCTACACGTATTCCCGACCGTCTTGAAGACAGGCCCAACATACTAGACCTCTTCCTTACCTCTAACCCTTCTGCTTACTCTGTCAAACTGTTCTCTTCGTTATGCTCCTCCGATCACAACCTTATTTCTGTATCCTGTCCTATCGCTCCTGTACACCGTATACAGCCTCTGGACCCACCGAAGAGGCAATGCTTCTGGCATTTTGCTTCCGCTCGGTGAGACGACCTGAGGATGTACTTTTCCGATTTCCCGTGGAATGATTACTGCTTCCAGGAGAGAGACTTGTCTTGTGTGTGCCCAGCGCATTACAGAGGTGATCGTCTCTGGAATGGAGGCACACATTCCACGTTCTTTCTCTACTCCCCATGCTAAAAAGCCTTGGTTTAATCACGCTTGTTCTCGTGCTGTCAAAGATAGTGAGGCAGCTCACAAAAGGTACCAGAGCCTTCGCACTCCCGCTAACCATGATCTTTACATTTTTGCCCGGAATCTTGCCATATCTATTCTTCGACTTACCAAAAGCTCTTTCATCCATTGGCAAACTTTCTTTATAAACTCCACTCTGGAAGATTCTGGGCATATTCCTTCTACTCATCCCCTCTCTGACTCCTTTATGCCTGTTATTAAGATTCTTAAGAATGCTGTTTTCTATGCCCTCTCTGGCCTCAACCCTCAGAAGGCTTATGGGCTTGATGGAGTGCCTCCTATTGTCTTTAAAAAACTGTGCCTCCGTGCTGTCACCCTGCCTGGTCAAACTCTTTCGCCTCTGCCTGTCAACATCTACCTTTCCTTCCTGCTGGAAGTATGTCTTCATACAGCTTGTGCCTAAGAAGGGTCACCGTTCCAATCCCTCAAACTACCGCCCTATAGTTTTACTTTCCTGTCTATCTAAAGCTTTTGAATCAATCCTTAACCGGAAGATTCAAAAGCACCTTTCCACTTCTGACCTTCTATCTGATCGCCAGTATGGGTTCCGCAAGGCGCGTTCTACTGGCGATCTTCTTGCTCTATTAATTAACTGATTCTTGGTCATCCTCTCTAAGCCGTTTCGGTGAAACTTTCTCAGATGCACTAGACATATCGAAAGCCTTCGATAGAGTATGGCGCAAGTCTTTGCTTTCTAAACTGCCCTCTTGCGGATTCTATCCCTCTCTCTGTTCCTTTATCTCCAGTTTCCTTACCGGCCGTTCTATCTCTGCTATGGTAGACGGTCACTGTTCTTCCCCTAAACCTATTAACAGTGGTGTTCCACAGGGCTCTGTTTTATCACCCACTCTCTTCCTGTTATTCCTCAATGATCTTCTTTCTATAACAAACTGTCCTATCCACTTATTCGCTGATGACTCCACTCTGCATTATTCAACTTCTTTCAACAGAAGACCCTCTCAACAGGAATTACATGACTCCAGACTGGAGGCTGCAGAACGCTTAACCTCAGACCTTGCTATTATTTCCGATTGGAGTAAAAGGAACCTTGTGTCCTTTAATGCCTTAAAAACCCAATTTCTCCACCTATCAACTCCACACAATCTTCCAAACACCTATCCCCTATTCTTCAACAACACTCAGCTGTCACCATCTTCAACATTAAACATCCTCGGTCTATCCTTAACTCAAAATCTTAACTAGAAACTTCACATCTCCTCTCACTAAATCAGCTTCCTCGAGGTTGGG
The DNA here is from genome assembly GCF_024679095.1 of Eriocheir sinensis. Lineage (NCBI taxonomy): Eukaryota > Metazoa > Arthropoda > Malacostraca > Decapoda > Varunidae > Eriocheir > Eriocheir sinensis. The sequence continues at coordinate 4,049,270 of NC_066577.1, forward strand.
CGTTCTGTATCATCTCCGCCAGTTCTTCTTCCCCACACAGTTGGTATCCATATATCCAGTTGCTATCCTTGTCCGCCCTCGTATGGAGTATGCATCTCAC
>NC_066577.1:4056869-4059369 GCF_024679095.1 Eriocheir sinensis
ACACACACACACACACACACAGGATGAAGTATAATTTGTTGGTATGTGAATGGAAGGAAGAAAGGAAGGAGGGAGGAAGGGAAGGAAGGAAGGAAGGAAGAAGGAAGGAGGGAGGAAGGAAGGAAGGAAGGAAGGAAGGATGGAGGGAGAGAGGAAGGAAGGAAGGAAGAAAGGAAGGATGGAGGGAGAGAGTGAAGGAAGGAGGGAAGGAAGGAAAGAAGGAAGGAAAGGATGGAGGGAGAGAGGGGAGGAAGGAAGGAAGGAAGGAAGGATGGAGGGAGAGAGGGGAGGAAGGAAGGAAGGAAGGAAGGAAGGATGGAGGGAGAGAGTGAAGGAAGGAGGGAAGGAAGGAAAGAAGGAAGGAAAGGATGGAGGGAGAGAGGGGAGGAAGGAAACATGGAAAAATGGAAATGCAGGCAACAGAAAGCCTATTGGCTCATTACGAGGTCGCCCGCTTGGGTGATTTAATCTGCTCGACCACCACTTGGGGCTTGAGGAGCAGATGAAAGCACCTCGATATTGAGTAGCAGATTAAAGCCCCTCGTTATTCAATTTACTCCCGACGCAGCGAAATGACTGTCGATTCTATATTTGAAGGAGTTGATGGTATTCGCATTTACTACTTCTGAGGGAAGATTGTTCCAGTGGCGGATGACTCGGTTTGAAAAGAAACTCCTTCCAATGTCTGTGTTACATCGACTCGACTGAATGGGTAAACCGTTATTTCTAGTTCTTGAGTTGGTTTCCAGTTCAAAGAATTTGGATAATCGAGAAGGAAGGAAGGAAGGAAGGAAGGGAGGGAGGGAGAGAGGGATGGAAGGAGGGAAGAAAGGAAAGAATGAAGGAAGGAGGGAGAGAGGGGAGGAAGGAAGAAAGGAAAGAAGGAAGGGAGAGAGGGAAGGAGGGAGGGAGGGAGGAAGGGAAGGAAGGAAGGAAGGGAGGGAGAGAGGGAAGGAAGGAGGGAAGGAAGGAAAAAAGGAAGGAAGGGGGGGAGGGAAAGAGGGGAGGAAGGAAGGAAGGAAGGAAGGAGGGAAGAAAGGGAGGGAGAGAGGGGAAGAGGGAAGGAAGGAAGGAGCGGAGAAAGGAAATATCGAAGGAAAATTGATAAAAAGCAAGGAAAAAAATAATGAAGGAAAAAAGGAAATAAAGAAATAAAGAAAAAAATAATCGAGAGAGAGAGAGAGAGAGAGAGAGACATATTTACAGAAACATTTTATCAAGTGAGTCAAATTATTTAATGAACCTTATCTCTCTCTCTCTCTCTCTCTCTCTCTCTCACTCTCTCACTCTCTCTCTCTCTCTCTCTCTCTCTCTCTCTTCCAATTTTTTTTATCTATTTCTTTATTTCCTTCTTTCCTTCCCTAGTTTTTTTTTCTTGGTTTGGTGGAGGAGGAGGCGTAGCCGAAGGAGGAGGAGGAGGAGGAGGAGGAGGAGGAGGAAAAGAAGGAGGGAGTAGTAGTGAAGGATACCGGAGAGAGAGAGAGAGAGAGAGAGAGAGAGAGAGATTTATATACACAAAACTAATCATATCGTCTCTCTCTCTCTCTCTCTCTCTCTCTCTCTCTCTCTCTCTCTCTTGCCCTCAAAAAATGAAAAGTATTCTAACATTTTATAATATTAATCATATCTGGCACTTGTTAGCGCCTCCGCGGTGCACTGATTAGCGTGTTTTGCCACGAATCCACGGCCCTGGTTTCGAATCCAGGCCCGGGCAGTGCGGTCCAGCCACGTCTTCATCTTCCCTTCGTGGGTGGTGGATAATTGTGTACCTGGGGACACCTGGGGAAAAGTTTGGAAAGTTTCGTTTAGTCGGCGCAACATCTGTGGTCATATGCCGGAGAGAGACAGAAGGGGAAGGAATTATAGGAGAAGGGAATAGACCCCAGGAGACGGGACACAACCCCCGATTAATACCTGGTACCCATTCACTGCTGGGTGGACAGGGGCGTAGGGTATCGGAAAAGCCGCCCAAAATTTTCCACTCCGCCCAGGAATCGAACCCGAGCTCTCTCGATTGTGAGCTACTGTACCACTGCACCACGAAGCCCCCTGAAACCTGGGGAAGCCACACTGTGGTTATCCGGGTGTCCCACTGGCCCTATGTCCCGGGGTGATGGCTGCCCGCCCACCACAGGCTCAAGGGACAGCGTGACGGAGATGAGCACTGAGGACACGCGCAGCTAGAGTCTATGCACCTAACTTTACCTATATCCTTTACTGGTCCGACCCCACTTGGATGACTGGGGGCTTCGTGGTGCAGTGGTTAGCACACTCGGCTCACAACCGAGAGAGCCCGGGTTCGATTCCCGGGCGGAGTGGAAAAATTTGGGCGGCTTTTCCGATACCCAGCAGTGAATGGGTACCAGGTATTAATCGGGGGTTGTGTCCCGTCTCCTGGGGTTTGTTCCCTTCTCCTATAATTCCTTCCCCTTCTGTCTCTCCGGCAAATGACCACATGTTGCGCCGACTAAACGAAACTTTCCAACTTTTTCCCGTCTCC
>NC_066577.1:4061869-4071869 GCF_024679095.1 Eriocheir sinensis
GAGCCTGTTTTTGCTGATGATGCAGTAATCCGGGCGGAGTCGCTGGATGTTCTGGTGATGGCTCCCGAGGCACTGCACGAGGAGGACTTCAGGTCTCCTGGGCCAAGACCAAGGTGCAGGTGTGTGGAGGCTTGCTGGGTGACAAAGTACAGTCTGTTCATGCGTGTGGCGAGGACATTATCTTGGGAAATTTCACACACCTTGGTAGCGTAGTTCAGAACAACGGTGGTAAGTCTTGCGGCAGATTGATCTGGCCCACGGTGTTATGGACTCGCTCAACACAAGTATATGGCGCTGTAGATACCAACCGTGGACATACAGGCACGTGGCACGCTGCTCAGACGCCGATCCTGCCACCCGGGGTGTTGCTGATAGAGGCAACCCGGGGTGGAGGAGGCCCAGGGGACGCCCACAGAGCTCGTGGTGTGAAAATGTCGGTGGATTCTGACATGAGGTGCTTGGGAAGGGAAGGAGCGAGGTGACGCGCCGCCTTGTGTCCCCAGTGAGTGATTGGCTTTTCGTTGTCGTCTTTTTCTTCTCTTCCTACTCCTCTTCTTTCTTATAATCACCTCCTCCTCCTCCTCCTTTATTTCTTCTGTACTTTTTACTTTCAATTCTTTAATTTTATTCTTTCTCCTTAATGCCTTCTTCTTTTTTCCTTCTCGTCCTCCTCCTCCTCCTCCTCCTCCGCCTCCTCCTCCTCCTCCTCCTCCTCCTTTATTTCTTCTGTACTTTTCACTTTCAATTCTTTAATTTTATTCTTTCTCCTTAATGCCTTCTTCTTTTTCCTTCTCGTCCTCCTCCTCCTCCTCCTCCTCCTCCGCCTCCTCCTCCTCCTCCTCCTCCTCCTTTATTTCTTCTGTACTTTTTACTTTCAATTCTTTAATTTCATTCTTTCTCCTTAATGCCTTCTTTTTTTTCCTTCTCGTCCTCCTCCTCCTCCTCCTCCTCTTCCTCCTCCTTAACACAGGACTTTACAATTCTTTAATTTCATCTCTTCTCTCTCTCTCTCTCTCTCTCTCTCTCTCTCTCTCTCTCTCTCTCTCTCTCTCTCTCTCTCTCTCTCTCTCTCTCTCTCTCTCGTCTTGTCTCTCTAAATTTTCCAAGTCAAGGGAATGTGTGTGTGTGTGTGTGTGTGTGTGTGTGTGTGTGTATCCATTACTGTATCGTTCTTTCATCAACAAAACTCACGGCTCTACTAATTCCCTTCCGTCGCCTCCTCCTCCTCCTCTTCCTCTTCCTCCGTGTGCCGTGTGTGTGGGGGTGGGTGGGGGGGGGTGAGGGGGGGTTAGCGGCCACTCGCTGTGAGAAGTTTACATATATGACATTCTTCTTTTTTCTTTCTCTTCTTTTCCATTTGACAATTTTCTTCCTTTTTTTATTTTTATCAATTTTTTCTTCCTTCTCTTTCCTTGTTTTTCATCTTTTCTTCCTTTTTTTCCTTTCCTTTTTGTTTCTTTATCCCGTTTTTTTCTTTTCCTTCCTTTTTTGTTTTGTTTTCCTTTTCTTCCTTGCTTTTCCATTCCTTTTCTTCCTTTCTCTTCCTTTTTTCCTTCCTTTTTGTCTTTCCTACTACTACTACTACTACTACTACTACTACTACTACTACTACTACTACTACTACTACTACTATTACTACTACTACTACTACTACTACTACTACTACTACTACTACTACTACTACTACTACTACTACTACTACTATTACTACTACTACTACTACTACTACTACTACTACTACTACTATTGGTATAATGAAACTAAAAAGGGAGAGAAAGAAGGAAAAAGAATGGAAAGTTAGGGAGGAAAAAAGGAAAAGTTAAGGAAGGAAGGAAGGAAGGAAGGAAAGCAATAGAAATGAAGGAAGGAAGAGAAGAAGAAAAAAAGAAGTAAAGAAGGAATAGGAGAGAGTATTTAATGGAAAAAAGAGGAGAGAAATGAGATGGAGGAGGAGGAGGAGGAGGAGGAGGAGGAAGGGAGAGAAAATAAGGAAGACGATGAGAGTTGGTCGTGTGCCAAAAGGTTTCTCTCTCTCTCTCTCTCTCTCTCTCTCTCTCTCTCTCTCTCTCTCTCTCTCTCTCTCTCTCTCTCTCTCTCTCTCTTTTCTTTCTTTATTTCTTACATCTTACAGATTGCAATTGAATACATTCTCTCTCTCTCTCTCTCTCTCTCTCTCTCTCTCTCTCTCTCTCTCTCTCTCTCTCTCTCTCTCTCTCTCTCTCTTTATTTTTTGCATCTTACATATTGCAATTGCACACATTCTCTCTCTCTCTCTCTCTCTCTCTCTCTCTCTCTCTCTCTCTCTCTCTCTCTCTCTCTCTCTCTCTCTCTCTCTCTCTCACACACACACACACACAGACACACACACACACACACACACACACACACACACACATTTCCCTCCCAATCCCTCCCTCTCCCCCTCCCCCTCCCTCCTCCCTCTCCTTCCAACCTCACCTAAAACCCCCAAACCATGACCAAGACCCAGACCCAGCTCCTCGCCCCCTGCAGTACCCATTGCCAAGACCCAGACCCAGCTCCTCGCCCCCTGCAGTACCCATTGCCAAGACCCAGACCCAGCTCCTCGCCCCCTGCAGTACCCATTGCCAAGACCCAGACCCAGCTCCTCGCCCCTCGCTGCACCCATCCCAGCAGTGAGTCACCCAAACACATTATGCTAATACCCGAGCGATCTTTTTCGGTTGCGCAAATTTGTGTCAGGTGCAGGAGGAGGAGGAGGAGGAGGAGGAGGAGGAGGAAGATAAAAAGTAAAAGAAGAAGAGGAAGATGGAAGAGGAGGTAAAGGAGGAAGAGGTTGAGGAAGAGGAGGAGGAGGAGGAAGATAGAAAAGTAAAAGAAGAAGGGAAGGAAGAGGAAGATGGAAGAGGAGGTGAAGGATGGAGAGATTGAGGAAGAGGAAAAGAAGGAGGAGGAGGAGGAAGAGGAGTAGGAAGTAATAGAGGAATGGAAGAAGGGGAAGAGGAGGAGGAGGAAGAGGAGTAGGGAAGAAGAAGGAGGAGGTGGAGGAGGAGGAGGAGGAGGTGTTGGCGAAAAAATGGAGGAAATGGTGTAAAAAGAACGACAAAAGAAGTGGAGGAGGAGGAGGAGGAGGAGGAGGAGGTGGAGGAGGAGGAGGAGGTGGAGGAGGAGGAGGAGGAGGAGGAGGAGATTATGGGAGAAGACATCTTTTAAAAATCGCAGAGGCAGAAGAATGGAGGGAAGGAGGAGGAGGAGGAGGGGGAGGAAGAGGAGGAAGAGGAGGAGGAAGAGGTTAAGGAAAGAAGAGAAGGAGGAGGAAGAGGAAACATGGAAGGAAGGAAAAGCGGGCAACTACGAAAAAGAAGAGGAGGAGGAAGAGGAGGAGGAAGAGGAGGAGGAGGAGGAAGAGGTTAAGGAAAGAAGAGGAGGAGGAGGAAGAGGAAACATGGAAGGAAGGAAGATCGGGCAACTACGAGAAAGAAGAAAAGGAGGAGGAGGAGGAGGAGGAGGAGGAGGAGGAGGAGGAAGAGGTTAAGGAAAGAAGAGGAGGAGGAGGAGAGGAAACATGGAAGGAAGGAAAAGCGGGCAACTACGAAAAAGAAGAGAAGGAGGAGGAGGAGGAAGAGGAGGAGGAGGAGGAGGAGGAGGAGGAGAAATGAAGAGAAGGAGGAGAAAGAGGAAACATGGAAACAAGGAAGAGAGGGCAACTACGAAAAAGAAGAGAAGGAGGAGGAGGAGGAGGAGGAGGAGGAGGAGGAGAGAACGGTTGGTTGGTTGTCTCCTTTCTCTCTTCTATTCATTATTTTTTTTTCCTCCTCTTCCTCATTTCTTCTCTTCATTCAATTTCTCTCCTACCTCACTTTCATCCTATTTCCCTTTTTTTCATTATTTACTTTATTTTTTTTCTTATTTCCTTCTCGTGTTCATTCACTATCTCTCCTTCCTCATTTTCATCATCTTTCCCTCCTTCAATATTTTCTTCTTTCCTTTTTCCTCATCTATTTCTCATGTTCATAAATTTTCTCTTATTTTATCACTTTTCTCCTTTCCTTTCTTTCATCAATCACTCTGCATGCTATACATTTTTTATTCATTGGTGTATTTTCAGACACTTCCGCCTCTCACATAAATGCTTCCAAAGGCCAAAAATGAGATCAGTCAAGTTCTCATGAGTATCAGATTTAGGTTCACGGTACAGAAGAAGGGTCACACTACCATCAGGGTCATATCACTGCCCCTGGAAATGCCGACAACTCCTACGAAAGCTTTTTCAAATGTGTTTTCATAGATTCATGGTACAGAAGAAGGGTCACATTTCCAACAGGGTCATAACACTACCCTTGGAAATGCCCACAACTCCTACGAAAGCCTTACCAAATGTGTTTTCATAGATTCATGGTACAGAAGAAGGGTCACACTACCATCAGGGCCATAACACTACCCTTGGAAATACTCACAACTCCTACGAATGCTTTGTCAAATGTGTGTTTTCTTAGATTCACGATACAGAAAAAGGGTCACACTACCATCAGGGTCATATCACTGCCCCTGGAAATGCCGACAACTCCTACGAAAGCTTTTTCAAATGTGTTTTCATAGATTCATGGTACAGAAGAAGGGTCACATTTCCAACAGGGTCATAACACTACCCTTGGAAATGCCCACAACTCCTACGAAAGCCTTACCAAATGTGTTTTCATAGATTCATGGTACAGAAGAAGGGTCACACTACCATCAGGGCCATAACACTACCCTTGGAAATACTCACAACTCCTACGAATGCTTTGTCAAATGTGTGTTTTCTTAGATTCACGATACAGAAAAAGGGTCACACTACCATCAGGGTCATATCACTGCCCCTGGAAATGCCCACAACTCCTACGAAAGCCTTACCAAATGTGTTTTCATAGATTCATGGTACAGAAGAAGGGTCACATTTCCAACAAGGTCATAACACTACCCTTGGAAATGCCCACAACTCCTACGAAAGCCTTACCAAATGTGTTTTCATAGATTCATGGTACAGAAGAAGGGTCACACTACCATCAGGGCCATAACACTACCCTTGGAAATACTCACAACTCCTACGAATGCTTTGTCAAATGTGTGTTTTCTTAGATTCACGATACAGGAAAAGGGTCACACTACCACCAGGGCCATATCACTATCCCTGGAAATGCCCACAACTCCTACGAATGCCTTGTCAAATGTGCGTTTTCTTAGTTTCATGGTACAGAAGAAGGGTCACACTACCATCAGGGTCATAACACTACCCTTGGAAATGCACACAACTCCTAAGAATGCCTTGTCAAATGTGTTTTCTTAGATTCCCGATACAGAAAAAGGGTCACACTACCACCAGGGCCATATCACTATCCCTGGAAATGCCCACAACTCCTACGAAAGCCTTGTCAAATATGTGCTTTCTTAGATTCATGGCAGTCTTTTGTGCATGAATGTGAATCTTCCCCATCACATTGACAAAACTTATTTAATGGTAATGATGATATGAAATAATGTGACCCACATTTCCAACAGGGCCATAACACTACCCTTGGAAATGCACACAACTCCTACGAAAGCCTTGTCAAATGAGTTTTTTTTAGATTCACTGTACAGAAGGTGGGTCAAAATACCACCAGGGCCATAATACTACCCCTGGAAATGCTCACAACTCCTACGAATGCTTTGTCAAATGTGTGTTTTCTTAGATTCATGGTGCAGAAGAAGGGTCAAAATACCACCAGGGTCATAACTATCCCTGGAACTGCCAACAATCTCTCTCTCTCTCTCTCTCTCTCTCTCTCTCTCTCTCTCTCTCTCTCTCTCTCTCTCTCTCTCTCTCTCATTATTTTCTGTATTCCCATTTTTCCTCATTTCTTACTTTCTTCCAGCTTCTTTCTTTCCTGATTTTCCTAATTCTCTTTCCCTTTTTCTTTCATTATTTTTTTCCTCCTTTTCCTCATTTCTTACTCCTCATTACTACTTTTCTCATTTTTATCACTTTCCTCCTTTCTTTTTCTGGACCTGAGTTGCCCGCCACAGGAACAACCTTCCCACAGAGTTAGTCAGTGAAAGTCAAGGAACTCCTCTCAGAATCGCATTTTTTTTTTTTTTTTTTTACAGCTAAGGAGACAGCTCAAGGGCGCAAAGAAAAAAAAAGAAAAAATGGCCCGCTACTCACTGCTCCCGAACAGAGGTTAAAGGAGTGTCCAAAATCAGAGGTTAATTTCGGGAGGAGAGGTGTCCTGATACCCTCCTCTTGAAAGAGTTCAAGTCGTAGGCAGGAGGAAATACAGATGAAGGAAGATTGTTCCAGAGTTTACCAGCGTGAGGGATGAAAGAGTGAAGATGCTGGTTAACTCTTGCATAAGGGGTTTGGACAGTATAGGGATGAGCATGAGTAGAAAGTCGAGTGCAGCGGGGCCGCGGGAGGGGGGGAGGCATGCAGTTAGCAAGTGCAGAAGAGCAGTCAGTGGAAATATCGATAGAAGATAGAAAGAGAGGCAACATTGCGGAATTTAAGAGGTAGAAAAATATAATTATGAGTAGTATAGATGATGAGACGAAGAGCCTTAGCCTCCACTCTGTACAGAAGAGCTGTGTGTGGAGCCCCCCACATGAGATGCATACTCCATACGAGGGCGGACAAGGCCCTGTATATGGACAGCAACTGTGCAGGGGAGAAGAACTGGCGGAGACGGTACAGAACGCCCAGCCTCGAGGAAGCTGATTTAGTAAGAGATGAGATATGAAGTTTCCAGTTAAGATTTTGAGTTAAGGATAGACCGAGGATGTTTAGTGTTGAGGAAGGTGATAGCTGGGTGTTGTCAAAGAATAGGGGATAGTTGTTTGGAAGATTGTGTCGAGTGGATAGGTGGAGAAACTGTGTTTTTGAGGCGTTGAAGGACACCAGGTTCTTCTTGCCCCAATCGGAAATAATAGTAAGGTCTGAGGCTAAGCGTTCTGCAGCCTCCAGCCTTGAGTCGTTAAGTTCCTGAAGGGTGGGTCTTCTATTAAAAGAAGTTGAATAATGCAGATTGGAATCCTCGGCGTAGGAATGGATAGGACAGTTCGTTTTGGAAAGGAGATCATCAATGAACAACAGAAAAAGAATGGGAGATAGGACAGAACCCTGTGGGACACCACTGTTAATAGATTTAGGGGAAGAACAGTGACCGTCTACCACGGCAGAAATAGAACGGTCAGAAAGGAAACTGGAGATAAAGGTACAGAGAGAAGGATAGAAACCGTAGGAGAGTAGTTTAGAAAGCAAAGATTTGTGCCAGACCCTATCAAAAGCTTTTGATATGTCCAGCGCAATAGCAAAAGTTTCACCGAAACGGGTAAGAGAGGATGACCATGAGTCAGTTAAGAAGGCTAGGAGATCACCAGTAGAACGCCCCTTGCGGAACCCATACTGGCGATCAGATAGAAGGTCAGAAGTGGAAAGGTGCTTTTGAATCTTCCGGTTAAGGATTGATTCAAAAGCTTTAGATAGACAAGAAAGTAAAGCAATAGGACGGTAGTTTAGAGGGATTGGAGCGGTCACCCTTCTTAGGTACAGGCTGTATGAAGGCATACTTCCAGCAAGAAGGAAAGGTAGTTGTTGACAGGCAAAGGCGAAAGAGTTTGACCAGGCAGGGTGACAGCACGGAGGCACAGTTTTTAAGGACAATAGGAGGCACTCCATCAGGTCCATAAGCCTTCTGAGGATTGAGGCCAGAGAGGGCATAGAAAACATCATTTTGAAGAATCTTTGTAACAGGCATAAAGGAGTCAGAGGGGGGATGAGTAGGAGGAATATGCCCAGAATCGTCCAGAGTGGAGTTTTTAGAAAAAGTTTGAGAGAAGAGTTCAGCCTTAGAGATAGATGAGACGGCAGTGTTGCCGTCAGGACTGAGGAGTGGAGGGAAAGATGAAGAAGTGAAGTTGGAGGAGATGTTTTTGGCTAGATGCCAGAAGTCACGGGAAGAGTTAGAGAAAGCAAGGTTTTGACATTTTCTATTAATGAAAGAATTTTTGGTTAGTCGGAGAATAGATTTGGCACGATTTCGGGCAGAAATGTAAAGTTCATAATTAGCATTAGTTTGAAGGCTCTGGTACCTTTTGTGAGCTACCTCTCTATCATTGACAGCACGAGAACAAGCATGATTAAACCAAGGCTTTTTAGCGTGAGGAGTAGAGAAAGAACGAGGAATGTATGCCTCCATTCCAGAGACAATCACCTCTGTGATGCGCTGAGCACACACAGAGGGGTCTCTATCCTGGAAGCAATAATCATTCCACGGGAAATCGGAAAAGTACATCCTCAGGTCGTCCCACCGAGCTGAAGCAAAATGCCAGAAGCATCGCCTCTTCGGTGGGTCCAGAGGGTGTACAGGAGCGATAGGACAGGATGCAGAAATAAGATTGTGATCAGAGGAGCCCAACGGAGAGAACAATTTGACAGAATAAGCAGAAGGGTTTGAGGTAAGGAAGAGGTCTAGAATGTTGGGCCGATCTCCAAGACGGTCGGGAATACGTGTAGGGTGCTGGACCAACTGCTCTAGGTCGTTGAGGATAGCAAAGTTGTACTATTACCACGATTTCATTGAGCTCAATAGGTGTTGAGCGAGCTTGTGCGAGCGTTGGTTTGTTTGTTGTGGGAGGTATTTCCTGGGGTAGTATTATGACCCTGGTGGTAGTACGACCCTTCTTCTGTGCCATGAACCTAAGAAAACTCACATTTGAGAAGGTATTCGTAGGAGTTTGAGCATTTCCAGGGGTAGTTTAATGACCCTGGTGGTAGTATGACCCTTCTTCTGTGCCATGAACCTAAGAAAACTCACATTTGACAAGGTTATCGTAGGAGTTGTGAGCATTTCCAGGGGTAGTTTAATGACCCTGATGGTAGTGTAACCCTTCTTCTGTACCATGAACCTAAGAAAACTCACATTTGAAAAGGCATTCGTAAGAGGTCTGAGCATTTCCAAAGGTAGTGTTATGACCCTGGTGGTAGTGTGACCCTTCTTCTGTGCCATGAATCTAATAAAACACATTTAGCAAGGCTGTCATATTAGTTGTGGACATTTCCAAGGGTAGTGTTATGACCCTGGTGGTAGTGTGATCCTTCTTCTGTGCCATGAATCTAATAAAACACACATTTAGCAAGGCTTTCGTAGGATTGGCATTTCCAGGGGTAATGTTATGACCCTGGTGGTAGTGTGACCCTTCCTCTGCACCATGAACCTAATAAAATACACATTTAGCAAGGCTTTCGTAAGATTGGCATTTCCAGGGGTAGTGTTATGACCCTGGTGGTAGTTTGACACTTCTTCTGTACCTTGAACTCTATAAAAAAAACTCATGAGAAATCGATTAGTCTCCTTTTAGGCCTTTGCAAATAGTTGATGTGAAAAGAGAAAGTGAAAGAAAGTAGAAGAAGAAGAAAGAAGTGAAAGACAGTGAAAGAAAGAAGAAGAAAGTAGAAAACAAGAATGTGTAAGCAAGAAAGGAAAAGAAGGAAAATACCGGCAGCGTCTTAGAATAGCGATGTTAGTGATTTGCTAAGTCTATATTATATACCAAGTCAAGTCACTCTGCTTCAAAACTGCGACCGGTACGCGCAGGAGGCGGTTTTGGGGCGGAGCAGCGGGATGACGTCACTTAGAGCCCCCCCAAAATACCCGCCAGTTCAGGGGTGACTAAAGTTGGGGCCGTATGTGCACTCTGGATGTGCATTCTCGCCTTCTTTCACAGCGCGTTCAGGCAAGCCACTGACGAAAAAATATGCCTTTTTATTGTGCTTTTGCGTGACTGTAATTTCAATGACTACAAACGGCGGTGTGGGGTGTGAGGGACGGCATGATGAAGTGATTGATTTCAATTAGTCTGCCTTTCCTCGTTTTCTCTAAATCCCTGTTTCTACATTCTCTAGTTTGGCTCCAAGCAACGTCACGCATAAGCCACGCCTCGGCCGTGTCTCCTCCCATAAACCTGCGTATGACTTGACTTGGTGTATATAGACTTAGTGATTTGT
>NC_066577.1:4084369-4095392 GCF_024679095.1 Eriocheir sinensis
ATGCATCTCACGTGTGGGGGGGATCCACACACACAGCCCTTTTGGACAGAGTGGAGTCTAAGGCTTCGTCTCATCAACTCCCCTCCTCTTACTGGCAGTCTTCCACCTCTTAAATTCCGCCTCAGTGTTGCATCTCTATCTATCTATCTTCTACTGATATTTTCACACTGACGGCTCTTCTAAACTTGCTAGCTGCATGCCTCCCCCTCCCGCGGCCCCGCTGCAATCGACTTTCCACTCTTGCTCATCCCTACCAAATCCCTCATGCAAGAGGTAACCAGCATCTTCATTTTTTTTTATCCCTTCAGATGGTAAACTCTGGAACAGCCATTGTTTGTATTTCCTCCTGCCTACGGCTGCACTTCACTTAAAGACAAGCTTGACCGCCACTTCCTTCACCTGATCCTTCACTAAAGTCGAAATTCAAAGTCATGGTGGCATTTGATTCGATGTAACTTCACTTAGATTTACTGACAGACCCATTAGACTAGACCATAGGCTCTGTGTGGTGTGAATATCTTTGTAAATCTATGTAAATTTATATCGCACAGGAGGTTGAGGTCACCCGCGAAATCCGAACCGCGAAATCGGAACATCGCGAAACTGGAGTGATCGGAGTGCGCGTCGCAGGCCTCGACAATCACGCTTGGTGGATGAACAGATACCATTCCACGCCGCTCCTCCTCCTGTACTCCATCGATTCCACGTTGATTGACCTCACCCACGCCCTCCACCCCTTTCCGCCCCTCCCCAGACCCCTCCACGCTCCACGGAACGGGAGAAAGAGGCGGAGGAGTGGAAGAACAAGAGAAAGTGGAGACGGAGGGTTGGTAGTGAATCCCCATGGCAGTTCCGTGCTGACCAACGACCTCCCGCACCCATACCAGACTCCTGCCCAGGTGAGAGAGAGAGAGAGAGAGAGAGAGAGAGAGAGAGAGAGAGAGAGAGAGAGAGAGAGAGAGAGAGAAATATGGAACAAAAAGACACACACACACACACACACACACACACACACACACACACACACACACACACACACACACACACATGTAGACAGATAGATGCAAATAGACACCCAAACAAACAAAAATTATTATTATTATTATTATTATTATTATTATTATTATTATTATTATTATTATTATTATCTCCACAGAAAGCAGGTGAATGGAACACACGAAAGAAAGAGAAAGAGAGAAGGAAGAGAAGGAAACCAAGAGGAAGAACTGACAAAGAAGGAAGAAGAGGAGGAGGAGGGCGAGGAGAAGATGAAGACGAGGAAGAGGAAGAGGAAGAGGAGGAGGAGGGGGATCTAATACCTCTTCCTAAAAATTACTCCAAGACGAAATGGGGAGAGAGGAGCATGAAGGAAGAGAGGAGGAGGAGGAGGAGGAGGAGAAGGAGGAGGAGGAGGAGGAGCAGGGAGAGAGAGAGACAGACAGACTTTCTTCCTTCGTTTTATCAATATTTTCAGGTAAGTAGTTTTTATTTTGTTTGTTTGTTTGTTTGTTTCTTCCTATCTTTTTCTTTCTTCCTTTCTCTTTCTTTCTTTTCTTTTCTTTCTTCCTTTCTCTTTCTTCCTATCGTTTTCTTTCCTCCTTTCTCTTTCTTTCTTTTCTTTTCTTTCCTCCTTTCTTCTGCCTTTTTCTTTGTTTTTCTTTCTTTCTTTCTTTCTTTCTTTCTTTCTTTCTTTCTTTGCTTAACTCCTTTCCCATTCCTTTATCTCTTTTCATACTTTTTCAGTCGTCTCTTCCTTCTTGTTTTCTTTCTTTCTTTTTCTTTCTTTTCTTTCTTTCTTTATTCCTTTTCTTCTATTCTCAGTTCCTATCCTCGTTGTGTGTGTGTGTGTGTGTGTGTGTGTGTGTGTGTGTGTGTGTGTGTGTGTGTGTGTTGTGTCTTATCTACCTTATCATATTGTCATCTTTTTCATATGTTCATTTTTTTCCCTTTTATTATTTCTTATCATTTCATGTATTCATCTCTTATCTACCTTCACTCTTTCTTCATTCTATCTTAGCTGTTATAATTCCATCCTTTCTATCACACTCATCTTAAATAATCTATTTCATCGTCTCTTATATCCATCTTCGTCTCACTCACATTATCTTCATATTATCTTTTCTTTCATCCTTCATTTTCTTCAACTTCGTCTTCTTTCTTCTGTCCTCTTTTACCTTCATCTTATCTATCTTATCTTCATCTCCTCATCATATTCTTATCATCATATTCTTCGACAACACTCAGCTGTCACCTTCTTCATCATTAAACATCCTCGGTCTATCCTTTAACTCAAAATCTTAACTGGAAACTTCACATCTCCTCTCTTACTAAATCAGCTTCCTCGAGGTCGAGCGTTCTATATCGTCAACGCCAGTTCTTTTCCCCCGCACAGATGCTGCCCATATACAGGGGCCTTGTCCGCCCTCGTATGGAGTATGCATCTCACGTGTTGGGGGGGTGGGGGGGGCTCCACACACAGTTCTCCTGGATAGAGTGGAGTCTAGGTCTCTTCGCCTCATCACCTCCCCTCCTCTTAATCACAGTCTCCTACCTCTTAAATTCCGCCGCAGTGTTCCCTCTTTATCTTCTACCAATATTTTCACGCTGACTGCTCTTCTGAACTTGCTAACTGCACTCCTCTCCCCTCCCGCGGCCCCGCTGCACACGACTTTCTACTCAAGCTCATCACTATACTGTCCAAATCTCTTATGCAAGAGTTAATTAGCATCTTCATTTTTTCATCTCTTACTCTGGTAAACTCTGTAACAACCTTCCTTCTTCTGTATATCCTCCTACCTATGACTTGACCTCCTTCAAGAGAGGGGTATCAGGACACCTCTCCTCCCGAAACTGACCTCTCTTTTGGCAACTTCTCTCAACTTCTTTTCATATGAGCAACGATTAGCGGGCTTTTTTTTTGTCTTTATTTATTTTTTGCCCTTTAACTGTTTCGCTGTAAAAAAACAAGTCTCTTATTAATCTTTTCATCTCAACCTTATCTTCTCATTTTATTTCATCAGATCTCATTCATCATATCTCTCATACCTTTATCTGATCAGGTCATATCATCTTATCATCCTTTATTTTATCTTCATGTCATCTTCATCCTGTTTATCTATCTTATATTCTCCTGTTATACCTTCATCTTATCCCCATCCACAGAACCGCAGCGACAACGAGGCCACCCTCCCTCACACACGCCCGCACGCCCATGGACACAGGGCGTGCGGGCGGCGGGCCGTGTCGATGGACTTGTCCCGTCTCGTCCCGAACATTGTGACACCACGGACGCTGAGAGCCACGTTCTGCCACGGCCACTGCGACGCCGGTGGTGGTGGTGGGTGGGAAAAGGTGTGTGTGTGTGTGTGTGTGTGTGTGTGTGTGTGTGTGTGTGTGTGTAATAGGTTCTGGGGTGTTGGTCCGCGTGTGTGTGTATTTCACCACGGCCTGATCACGAGTTGGGCTCGCAATTGCTAGCCAGTACCCTCCCAACAAGAGCAAGGCTCATTATGGTCGATCTCTTGGTACTGCTGGGACCCCCCCCCCCTCCTCCTTGCTCGGTTCCATGACAACTGCCCCCGGGATAATTTCCCCCGTAGGACATCCGCCCCCCGCTAAAGATCACCTGTGGGTTGCTGTAGTTTGTTGCAGCTTTCCAAAGGAAACAATGCAAGAGTTTTACTTGGAAATTTATTATGGTTAATATTTACCATTACTCCACGTAATAAATCTTATGTTGTATTTAATGAAATATAATAGTTAGTATATAAAAAGAGTCTAAAATGCAATAATAATGCGTAAAATACTATACACTAAATTAATCTGAACTAAGGACTTATACTGAAAATTTACTATGTCCACACGACAATCACAATTTGATAGTGACATGAGAATAGTTTCATTTTGGAACCGTGAGTTGTGAGCAACAGCTCTCAGGCGGCCCAGCACACTGTGGTGGCTCTTGTGCTCCCGAACGGTGTTGGTAGTTCTCTCCGGAAGATCTTTGCACCGTGTTCTCTTCGGTGGTCCCTGGCGCCCTGCCAGCGCCTGGCTGATGGTGACCTCGTTCAGATTTAGGTGATACTCCGGAGTTTGGGTAAAAAAAAAATCGGCTTTTCAAAAAAAGTCTTTAACCATATAGAAGTCCAGTAACACATTGCACATTTCCAAAAAAAATATTATAATGGCTGGTGATGGCCCTAAAGCTCCATAGGTGTAAGCAGGCTCACGATCCGCTCCTATAAAGTAAACTCTGTTACGCTTTTATTTGAGAGAGAGAGAGAGAGAGAGAGAGAGAGAGGAGAGAGAGAGAGAGAGAGAGAGAGAGAGAGAGAGAGAGAGAGAGAGAGAGAGAGAGAGAGAGAGAGAGAGAGAGAGAGAGATAGCCAAGCGGGGTAGGAAAAGGCAGCGGAGTCGACATATAGGAAAGGGAAGGCACCCACTGCTGATAAAACAAAACCTCTTTCCAATGAAATGGCATTCTTGATGACCTCCTGCAGTGAGGTGTACTTGAACACACTGGCAAAGGTGCAAGGGCGTGGACCTATGTCAAAGAGGTTGCGCGCTTCGGGAGGGTATATATTTATTTATTTATTTATTTTGCAAGTTGGTCAACCATTCTTGGTGTGCATTATCACATTGAGATGGTCAATAACCTCCACCAAAATCGTGGATCTGAGACCAAGAATACGGGAGATATGATTACGCAAAACTTTGGATCTCCATATCTCGAAACTATGTTTTTCGTAACTCAAAAAAATACCGAGAAGCCACGTACCGTTACTCATTTTAGGTTGAAATCTTGGCAACATGTTTGTGATATGGAAATGAATGAATGGTCACACTCGGAATTCCCAGTTTGTGAAGAACAACAGAAATATGAAGGCAAAAAGCGCGGGAAGCGGGCGAAACTCTGGCGCCGTGACATCATGATGAAAAGACAGAACGACATTACTTGACGAAAAGGCGGTTTGGAAAAACTGAGGGTGACCGTCGATTTATATATCTTCAAACGATTTACAGCCCAGTGCCTTGTATAGGCCAACCGGTCTCTTGCAGACTCCTTACGTTCTTATGTTCTTAATAATATATCCGTTACAAGCCTTCGAGTAAATGGTAACAATGAGTGATGTCACACATCATGACGTCATGATGTAGAACGTTCATAGTCATACAAAAGGAGAATGTTACCAGGTATGTAACTGTAACCTTTCAGACTCAAATTCGCAATATTTCATCTTTAACGATTTTTTTCCCTTTTTACCGGAGTATCACCTTAACACCTGGAATGAAAAAAAAATACAGTGTTACTAAAAGTGTTGAAGGAATGGACTTGAAAAGAGCAAAAAAATGTAATAAAAAAAAGTTTCCATAAAAATAGCGAGGAAATTATAAAATTAATTAAAATGGGTAGAAAAACAAAGGAAACCATAGAACAAACAACAACAACAACTACAACCTGGATAAACTTTGGAAGGTTCGGGTGTCAGGCAGTACCGTTTGCCTGCAGGTGGTCACGCCATCCTTCCTGACGGTACGAGGCAAACCACCGACGACGCGATCCTGCCCGTCCCACACGCTGACGGAAACCAGCGCTGCACGTCTTCTATTACGCCTTACCCTTCCCATGCCCGGGTTTTCAAAGCAGTCCCTTCAGAAATCCTCCCGAAATTGACCTCTCTTTTTGGCCACTCCTTTGACCTCTATTCAGCAGCAGTAAGTAGCGGGCTTTTTTTCAATATTTTTCTTTACGCCCTAGAACCGCGTTGCGGAACAAAAGTCAAAGCGGGGATCCAAACTGAAGTCTTAATCCGTTTTATTTTTTAATAAAAAAAAAGCCTAAAACTCGCTCTCTAAAAAAAGAAAAAAAAGAGGTGGCGAGATAAGTCAGTTTCGGGAGGAGAGGTGTCCTGGTACTGGTTCTGCAGGCCTCGGACCCGCATCCTTCTGTAGAGAGTCTAGAGACTGCGAAAGATGGCAGAAACAACCTTTCACTGTGATGCTAGGAAAGGTCTCTATAGTCGCACTCTTTGCAGCTTGCTCGTAGTCAGTGAGGAAATCCGTTGGCTGCAGTGTCGGATTGATGACCAAAAGTCTGCTTAACAGCTCCCGATAGGTAGACTGTTGCCTGTTGGGTGTCAGAGCATACACACACGGGATGACTCGATGTGATGCCGACGAATGAATCGTACTAAGCTGAGAGAGTAGATCAGGCACCATCTTGAACGTGCCGTCACGGAACCAGGGTGTGGAATTTTCGAGGAGCACCATGTTTCGAGCAGCGGAGGAAATGAGCACGCGCGTATTGGTCATCCCACCCTTAGTCTATATATACCAAGTCAAGTCACTCTGCTTCAAAACTGCGACCGGTACGCACAGGAGGCGGTTTTGGGGCGGAGCAGCGGAATGACGTCACTTGGAGCCAAAAAAAAAAAAATACCCGCCAGTTCAGGGGTGACTAAAGTTGGGGCCGTGTGTGCACTCTGGATGTGCATTCCCGACTTCTTTCACAGCGCGTTCAGGCAAGCCACTGACGAAAAAATGTCTTTTTTATTGTGCTATTGCGTGACTGTAATTTCAATGCCTACAAACGGCGGTGTGGGGTGTGAGGGAGGGCATGATGAAGTGATTGATTTAAATTAGTCTGCCTTTCTTCGTTTTCTCTAAATCCCTGTTTCTACATTCTCTAGTTTGGCTCCAAGCAACGTCACGCATAAACCACGCCTCTGCCGTGTCTCCTCCCAGAAAGCTGCGTATGAGTTGACTTGGTATATATATATATATATATATATATATATATATATATATATATATATATATATATATATATATATATATATATATATATATATAGACTTAGATCCCACCGTCATACAAAAATCTCCTCCGTGGGACGTAGTTTTGTACTCCCCAGGAAGGAGCATGTCAGCGGGATTCGAGGGACGGGGTGGTCTTCTGTGTCAACGGCTGTCGTCTTCATTTCTTGTCGCACTTTCAACATCCCGGGACAATTAAGTTAATGTCAGAAGCGTGCGTGTGACAATACCGTCTGCTGACCACTTCCTGCCCCCTGACTTGATCTTTGCTTGGCAGTTATTGTGCCGTCTTATTTCACATTCATAATAAGCCACGCCTTTGGCCAAATATTCCTTCCTTACCTTCCCTCACTTATCCCTTCCTTCTCTTCTCTCTCTCTCTCTCTCTCTCTCTCTCTCTCTCTCTCTCTCTCTCTCTCTCTCTCTCTCTCTCTCTCTCTCTCTCTCTCTCTCTCATTTCCTTCCCTTCCCTACCCTTCCCTCTTGACATCTTTCCTTCCTTCTCCTCCTTTCCCTCTTTCTTCCCTTCCTTCCCTTCCTTCTCTCTTCTCTTCCTTCCCTTCCCTTCCCTCCCTCCTGTGGTTGGGGGTGTAAGAATTCCACCACCGTATTCCCTGCGTGTCGTAAAAGGCGACTAAAAGGGACTTCTTTCTTTCTCTCCGTACTATTACCTTTTTTTTTCCTTCCTATGGGTAGTCTATCCAAGGGTTGTCACCCTCCCCTACACTTTGAGGACACATCCCTTCCTTTCCTTCCTTTCTACAGGTATTCTACCCAGCCTCTAGTCTCAGTCTTCCTCCGATGTTCTTTTTTCCTGCGGAGTCCTCGGAGCACACCTGGTGACAGATGCCCTGGGCCAGGGCCCGCAAGGCTCGTGCTTGAAGGGGGACACACGTTGTGATGCTCTTGGGTGGCTGGCTCCTTTCTCTCTACCCAGTGTGGGTGATGGGTAACCACTCCAGCCCCAGTATTTTTGGGACAAAGCTCAAGGACAAATTCGACCGGGTTGACAAGGTTGCCAGCTTTAAATCCGAAGGCTCATCATTCATAATGGCCATTTTCTGTTTTTTTTCTGGCCCTGCGGAGGTCTCCATACCTTTATTTTCCTGGGGCGCTGGGAAACCGCAGTATCTCTTTTCTATGCATTTAACTTTTTTTTAAACTGTATTATGGTGACACCCTTAAGTTTTACAGTAACTGCGCTATAATTGCTTTCATTGTCAGTTAAGAAACTGCTAATTCATAATGCCGTTCCAACTGAGAGATTGCGAAGTATGTTGTAAGAAGTTCGCTCCTAAGTATTTTAGGAACTCCTCTGCTGGTCGCTTTTGTGTTAGCGACCGTAAGTACGACGATTTGAAAATGAAATATGACATCCTAGAAAAACAACACGAATCCCTGAAGGAGTTTGTTGCGGCCAACATAGTTGTGCCGCAGACTAGCGACACTGCCCCTTCTTTGCCCAACCCGACCGAACCGAGCTTTGCTTAAGTCACGAGAAATCCGAGTACCGAGGCACCTGATGAAGGTTCATTCCTGTAAGGAATGGAGCCAGGCCTTATACGCCAAGAAAAATGATGCAACTCACGACCTTCAATCGATTTGCCATTTTAAAGGAGAAAGTTGATGAGGAACACGAAACCCGGTTAATTGGCGATTTAATGATCAGAGGTCAGTTAACAGAATTTTGCGGTCGTGCTTCATATGAGAAACGTAAGCGCATATATTTCCCTGGTATAATTGTAGATGGCATCACTGCGGCGCGCGACGATGTTATGACCGGCTCAGACCAAAACTCATTCTTCGTCATCCATGTCGGAACAAACGACGTACAGGCCAGTGGTTCAGAAGAATTAATGGAAAAGTATCGTAGACTGATCCGACAATTCAAGGAAAAAACATACAACATAATGATATCTGGTATCCTCCCGCGGATAACAGAAAGTAACGCTTTTAACAGCAAAGCCTTCAGCACTAACAACCGACTAAAGTCATTATGTGCTCAAGAAAATGTAGAGTTTGTGGACTTTTGGAATAACTTTTATAGTGCAAATGACTTGTACGAACGCGATGGTGTGCACCTAAATCCCGCCGGGGCGGCTAGACTTGGAAGACTTCTTAGTGAGCAGGTGTCACTTTTCAGAGAAAAAAAAAACAAAAAAAAAACACCAGCGAGCCCCGATAGAGAACGCCACGTAAACATTCAAAGGACCACCAACCAATCCCACCATGACCATATAACCGCGTGTTACGTAAACGCCCGCAGCATTCGAAATAAATTAATAGACCTGGAAGAACTTGCTGCAACGGAAAACTTCCACATTATCGCCGTCGCGGAGTCATGGTTAAATACAAATAACAGAGATTTTATTGCGGAATTTAGCTTACCCGGCTATTCAATTTTTCTTTGCGACAGAGAAAACAGAGTTGGTGGTGGCGTCGTCTTATATATTCGTGCTGGTTTAAATCCACGTGTTATCAAAGTAGAAAGAATAAATAATATTGACACCGTTTTCGTAGAAATTAAAAACCTTTCAAGTAAATTGGTTATTGGCATTATTTACATACCTCCAAGCCAAGCAATGCAAATAGAAAGAAAACTGTTCGAACAAATTTCTAACATATGCAATCAATTTGAAGCTGTAATTATGGGAGACTTTAACTTACTAGTAAAGAGTTGCGAAGACACATTAAATATACACTCAGGTCATGATCTATACAGTAACTTATTAGAAAGTGCGCTTTATCAGCATGTGCATAAACCAACTCGCGAAAATAACATCCTCGATCTTTTTCTCACAACTAAAGAAAGCCTAGTTAAGGATCTCAATGTTGGTACAGAATTCAGCGACAGCGATCATCGAATGATTTCTTTTAAGATAAAAATCAAAGAGGACACGAAAACCAGTGAAGAAAGAATACCTGTTTACGGACGTGCGGAATTTGACAAACTAAAAAATTTACTAGCGAATGCAGACTGGAGCGAAATTTCTGCAGCCTCACATATAAATAAAGCTTGGGAAACATTCACATGAACTTTAAGTAGAGCCGTGAATTGATGCGTAACATTCCGTAAAAGACGATCATCAGCCAACTGGAAGCCTAAGTGGTGGAACAATCAACTCACACGCCAAATTGAGAATAAGAATCGAGCGCGTCGCAAATACTTGATTACAAATAATGAACAGACAAAATTGAATTCCAAAGATTACGCCGAGAAACAAAAAGAATCATACGTCTCAATAAAAGAAACCTAGAGCTTCATATTGCAAGCACCAGCAAAACAAATCCTAAAGAATTTTTTGCCTACGTAAGAAATAAAAAGTTTTCACCCCCAGTATTGGCCTAATAGCAACTGTAAATGGCGAATCCACGAATGATGATAAAGAAATCGCTAATATATTGAATGATTTTTTTGCCTCTGTTCTTACAGAAGGAATCTTATCCGAAAGGCAACCGGAAGCCCCAAGATATATTGATGACACATCCTTGAGTAGTATTAGCGACATTGTAGAAAGTGATATGGTACAAATTATCGATAATATTAAAGTAAACAAAACGCCCGGCCCAGATAAAATATCCCCGCGTATTCTTAAAGAGGCAAAACATCAGATCAGCAAGCCCCTCTTGAACATATTCTCAAAGTCGCTAAACACAGGAAAAGTACCACTAGAATGGAAACTCGCTAACGTAACTCCTATCTTTAAAAAAGGCGACAAGTCGCAACCAGGTAATTATCGACCGATCAGTCTAACGTCAATCGTGTGCACAATTTTAGAGACGATCATTCGCGAGAAAATGGTAGTTTTTTTTAAAGATAACAGACTAATTAAGGATTCGCAGCATGGTTTTCGAAACAAACGTTCCTGTTTAACTAACCTTCTCGATTTCTTCAACTACTTATTTAATGTATACGATGAAAGTCAATCAGTAGACATTGTATATTTGGACTTTCAGAAAGCGTTTGACAAAGTCCCTCACAACCGCCTCCTTAGTAAATTACAAGCTCACGGTATAACTGGTAATATTCATAAGTGGCTCAAAGACTGGCTTACCGACCGTAAACAGAGAGTTGTTATGAATGGTATATCATCTGACTGGCGAGATGTCAAAAGCGGTGTTCCACAGGGGTCGGTGTTGGGACCTGTTCTGTTTTTAGTGTATGTAAAAGACACTGACGAGCGGCTATCATGTAAAATATTGAAATT